>NC_088415.1:16256002-16403502 GCF_034236695.1 Oncorhynchus nerka
CTTTCTTTCTATCTCTCTCTCTCTCATTCTCTTTCTTCCTTTTTCTCTCTCTCTCTTTCTTTCTCTTTCTTTCTTTCTTTCTTTCTTTCTTTCTTTCTTTCTTTCTTTCTTTCTTTCTTTCTTCCTTTCTTTCTTTCTTTCTTTTCTTTCTTTCTCTCTCTCTCTCTCTCTCTCTCTCTGCATGCTGGGAGTGATTGGTGCATACTGGGAATTGTTTGAGTGAAGGAGTGCGTGTGTTGTGGAGAGTTAGATATTCACAACTTTCTTTCGGTTTGCTATTTCTTGGTGGCATTTTGTTTTGGTGCATGATTAACGTTATTATTTTTTTTGTGTTGTAGAATTAAGTATTTTGTTTTTCGTATGAAAATTACCCTGATTTTGGCGGGGATGGCAGCCCGAATGGGGATGCCGTCCCTGTCACCTCGGCACGGCTTTAGGTGTGTTACTGAAGCTGCTGTCACGGTGGAGGAGTTTCTGGTCGACGTAAGAGAGAAGGTAGGATATGAGAATATTGCTTATGCATCCCGGATGAATAAAGCTGTGGTGGTATTTCTTAAAGAAGAGTATCTGGTTGATCGTATGGTTGAGCATGGTGTACTTCTTAAAGAAGAGTGTCTGGTTGATCGTATGGTTGAGCATGGTGTACTTCTTAAAGAAGAGTATCTGGTTGATCGTATGGTTGAGCATGGTGTACTTCTTAAAGAAGAGTGTCTGGTTGATCGTATGGTTGAGCATGGTGTACTTCTTAAAGAAGAGTGTCTGGTTGATCGTATGGTTGAGCATGGTGTACTTCTTAAAGGAATGTTTATTCAAGTTACGCCGCTTTTTTCCCCGTCAACAAGGGTAACGATTTCAAATGTACCGCCGTTTATTCCAAATGAGCTATTGGAGCGTGAGTTATTGCGCTTTGGGAAGTTCGCCAGTTCAATTAAGGTTGTCCCGTTGGGTTGCAAACACCCGGCGTTGATGAAACAGGTAATGTCATTTCGGCGACAGGTGTTTATGTTTTTGGACTCACCGGAGCAGACTTTAGAGTTATCGTTTAAAATCAAGTATGACAATAGATTGTATATGGTTTATGCTAGTACGGGTAGTCAACGGTGTTTTGAGCGTGGGGATGTTGGTCATAAGCGACATGCTTGCCCGAAAAGGGAGAAGGCAGAGGGAGGGGCACAGGTGGTCATCGTAACGCCTGGGCCCGCTGATGTAGGGAGAGGTGAGCCGACAGCGGTAGAGCAGCCACAAGCACCTGTTGCTGAGGAACAAGATATCCTTGTAGAGGGCACGGGGTTGCAACTTGTATTAGAAGGTAATGTTATGCTACAGAAAAATATTGTTGTAGAAGGTAAGGATGTATCTGAAGAGCCAGTTCCTCAGACTGGTGAGCAGGTGCCCAGTATGAGTGCTGGGGTAAAGGAGGGGGTTCATGTGGAGTTAGGCTCCCAGGGAGTGGAGGAGATGCCCATTACGAGTGCTGGGGTTCATGTAGAGCTAGGCTCCCAGGTAGTGGAGGAGATGCCCACTATGAGTAATGAGGTACAGGAGGGTTTTCATGTAGAGCTAAGCTCCCAGGTAGTGGAGGAGATTCCCACTACGAGTGCTGGGGTTCATGTGGAGCTAGGCTCCCAGTTAATGGAGGAGATGCCCACTATGAGTAGTGATGTTCAGGTGGGGCTAGTCTCCCAGGTAGTGGAGGAGATGCTTGGTACGAGTGATGAGGTGCAAGTGGGGAGTGTTGAAAGGGATGTGGTAGAGGGGAGTCAGTTGTCTGTGGTCTCAGCTGAGGAGGATCAAGTGAATGATATGGATATTTCTTTAGATATGACAGCTGATGGTGAGGACTCAGTTTATGATCTAGAGGAGGTAAATGAGTTTCTGGATCAGACTTTTGGGAAATCTGTCAAATTGGCAGATTATTTTGATGTTGATAAGTTTGTGAGGTCAGCTGTGATGTTACAGAAGACGGTGGGGTTAGACCAATTGAGTGAGAAGAAGCGGTTTCGCTTGAGGAAATGTATTACTGCTGTTGCAGCAGCAAAAGGTGGTGGGAAACATGGTCAGGTTAAGAGAAGAAAAAAGAATAATGATGATGATCATGCTTCATAGGGTGTCTTTTTTCTCCTTGGTTTCTCTGTGTTTTCTTCTGCTTTTCTTTTCTCTTTTCTATATGGAAGTACTAAGGGTAGGTTCTCTTAATATTAATGGGGGAAGGGACAGGAATAAGAGGGTTTGGGTATTAGAAGCAACAAAACAGAAAAGGCTTAATATAGTTTTCCTACAGGAGACACATAGTGATGAGGAAAATGAGGTTGACTGGGGTATGTGGTGGGAGGGGCAGCATGTACTCAGTCATGGTACTAATTTCAGTACTGGGGTGGCAATCTTGTTTTCCTCAGGCTTAGGGGTGACTGTGGTATCTACAACAGAGATTGTCAAGGGTCGGGTTTTATTGGTCAAGGTGGATGTTATGGGGTTTTTGTTTGTTTTTTTGAATGTTTATGCTCCTAATGAGGGTACAGAGCGTATTGCTGTTTTTGATCAAATTAAGGAAACCTTAAGACAGTGTGATCAAGAGGGGTGTATGGTTTTAGGGGGTGACTGGAATTGTACAGTGGATTTTACTGTTGATTGCACCGCTGAAGAACCTCACCTGCGGTCAGCCACTTGCCTGTCTGGCCTATTAACTGAGTTTGAGCTTTCTGATGTGTGGAGAGTAAGGAATGCAAAAGTTAGGCAGTACACATGGCTAAAAATTAATGAAGGTCGTGTCAGTGCAGCAAGGTTAGACAGGTTGTATGTATCTGAGCAATACTGTAGTAGGGTTGGAAAGTGTGCCATTACTCCTGTGGGATTTTCTGATCATCATGTTGTTTCTGTTGATATTCACTTGTCCTGTCCACGAAGGTCATCACCTTACTGGTATTTTAATGTTAAATTGTTACATGATGTCATGTTTTGTGACAGGTTTTTGTTGTTTTGGGAAAAATGGAGGGTTATAAAGGGGAATTTTGAGTCCTTGAGACAATGGTGGGAGGTTGGGAAGGCCCAAATACGAGTATTTTGTCAACAGTATATTGCTCTGTCTCAAATTGAATTTAAAGAGACTATCAAGGCCCTTGAACAGGACATCAAGTCTATTGAATTGAAGCTGCTCACTCAGAACGACCCTGGACTAGTCATGAACTTACAGGACAAGAGACATGAACTGAGGTCGTTTCTGCATGAAAGAGTGAAGGGTGCCTTGATTAGGTCTCGTTTCGCTTCCCTCAAGGATATGGATGCTCCTAGTGCTTTTTTTTTAACCTAGGACAGTCGACGTTTCAACGTAAATAGATGGTCTGCCTTCGTCTCCCTGATGGGAAGGTGACTACGGATGATATTGAAATGCGTCAACATGCCGTGGATTTTTACTCGTCCCTTTATAAGGTGGAGGATTGTGACTCTCTGTGTACTGAACAGTTGTTACATGGTCTTCCTCAATTGGGACCTGAGCAGAGAGTCGCATTGGATGCTGACATTACACTGCAGGAGCTGTCCACAGCAGTTATGGAGCTCTCATCAGGCCGAGCCCCTGGCATCGATGGTTTACCATCTGAGTTCTATAAGCACTTTAGGGGGTCTATTGGGGAGGATTTTTATGAAGTGCTGTGTGAGTCTTTTCATGAGGGTTCTCTTCCTGTATCCTGTCAACGTGCGGTGCTTTCACTGTTGCCAAAAAAGGGGGATTTGGCTCTCATAAAAAATTGGAGACCTGTTGCTTTGCTGTGCGCAGAATACAAAATTGTTTCTAAATGTCTCTCAAACAGGTTGAAAGAGTATCTGGGATTGTTGATCCACAAGGCCCAGTCTTACTGTGTACCTGATCGCTCTATTGTTGACAACTTGTTTATAATAAGAGATGTTTTAGACATTTGCAAACTGTCTGATGTAAATGTGGGTTTACTTTCGTTAGATCAGGAGAAGGCTTTTGATCGTGTGGACCATCAGTACTTGTTTAAAACAATGAAAGCCTTTGGGTTTGGGGATGTTTTTCTGTCTTGGGTGAATTTACTGTATGCTGGAGCCTCGTGTATGGTGAAGGTAGGTGGTGGTTTAAGTTGCCCCATCCCTGTCCAAAGGGGCATCAGGCAGGGATGCCCAATTTCAGGGCAGTTATATAGTCTGGCGATTGAACCAATGCTTTGTTTTTTAAGAGCGAAGCTTACTGGTTTCTCTGTGCCAGGTGTAATGAAGGGTCCCACGATAGCACTGTCTGCGTATGCAGATGACGTGATAGTTTTTATTACAGGGGGTGAGGATGTTAAGGTTCTCTCAAACACTTTAAAGGTGTATGAGGGGGCCTCCTCAGCTAGAGTCAATTGGGGAAAGAGTGAAGCGCTGTGGGCAGGTCGGCTTCAAACGGGGTACACTCCAAGGTTACCAGGGGGGCTTCAGTGGGGCAGAGATGGGATGAAGACTTTGGGGGGTTTTCTAGGCTCTGATGTCTTTCAGAAAAAGAACTGGGAGGGTGTATTGGAGAAAGTGTGTGCCAGACTGTCAAGATGGAAATGGTTGCTACCCCAGCTGTCTTATAGGGGAAGGGTCCTGGTAGCTAATAATCTTGCTGCCTCTACCCTGTGGCACAGACTAATGATTTTACAGCCACCAAAGGGTCTGATACAAGAGCTTCAGAGGACCCTTGTCAATTTCTTCTGGTCTGGACAACACTGGATCAAAGCTGCAGCCCTGTACCTGCCACTGCACGAGGGTGGGCAAGGCCTGGTGGACATTTCCTCTAGGATCACGGCTTTCCGGCTCCAAGCAGCCCAGAGATTGTTGTACAGAGACTGTTCGAGCTGGGTTGAAACAGCCTACACATTGATGAGGAGAGCGGGCTGTTTGGGCTTAGACAAGCATCTTTTCCCCTTAAAGCTGGAGGGGGGTGATTTGACTGGCCTGACTCCATTTTATGAGTCTGTTATGCAGGCTTGGAGAGTCTTTGTCAAGTCCCGTAAGACCTGCACGCCACCAGGGATGTGGCTTTTTGAAGAGCCTCTTTTTCACAACACTGCCATCCAGTCCCGTGTTCTGGATTCAGCTAGCCTACGTTCATGCCTGTTAGGCGTGGGGTGTACCAAGCTGGGTCAGATCGTTGGAGGAGCTGGGAGAAAGAGCGGGGATCCGATCATCTCGCCTACTGAAGAAGGTCGTCGATGAGGTCTGCGACTCATTGCCAGTGCTTCATCTGCAGTATGTGACTGACACTTCCAATTCTGATCGGTGGAAGGAGGGTCTGGATTATGTGTTCCCTGCACTGATTGTTAGTGCTGCGATAGGGGCATTTGAAGAGGACGTGGGGATGCTGCTTTCCTTCGATACCCCGGAGCTGGGGGAGTTCAAGGAGGTGGGAAAGAAGGCCATGTACAGAACATGTGTAAAGGTGTCCCATGCCTCTTCCCTGGAAGGGGTAAAATCGACGAGGTGGGCGGATGTGCTTGGTCCAGGTGCCTCCCCAAAAGGCTGTTGGCGATCATTATATAAACTGCCTATTGATAAGAGGACAGCTGACCTCCAATGGAGGATAATACATGGAGCTATAGCCACCAACATGCATCTGGTACACCTGGATCCTACTGTTTGGGAGGGGTGTCCATTCTGCATCTGGTACACCTGGACCCTACTGTTGGGGAGGGGTGTCCATTCTGCATCTAGTACACCTGGACCCTGCTGTTGGGGAGGGGTGTCCATTCTGCATCTAGTACACCTGGATCCTACTGTTGGGGAGGGGTGTCCATTCTGCATCTGGTACACCTGGATCCTCCTGTTGGGGAGGGGTGTCCATTCTGTGCTGAGTCGGAATCTCTGGCACATCTGTTTTTACTGTGTCCCAGGTTGGTTGGGATGATTGAACTGATCACTGATTGGTTCTCAACGTTGGGAGAGGTTTTCTCTTCCCAACTGTATATATTTGGGCCAAAGTACAGGTTCAGTCAAAAGGGTGTAGTTGTGTTGCTTAATTTTGTGTTAGGGGCAGCAAAATTAGCGATATGGAAAACCCGAAAGAACAGTATTCGGGGACAGGGGTCTGTGGATGTGGTGGGAATGCTGGAGGGAATGTTGGCAGCGAGACTAAGGGTTGAGTTTGCCTATTATAAACTTGTCAACAATATCGATCTGTTTTTGAGTATATGGGGTATTCAGAGGCTGTTGTGTGTAGTTACTGTGGAGGAGGAATTGGAGTTGTGTTTTTAATTGATGTGTAACTGTGGTTTTGTATGAGTATTTATTGTGTGGTGGGCCCCCAGACCCAATAAAGAGTATTTAAAACTCAAACTCTCTCTCTCTCAATTCAATTCAATTCAATGGGCTTTATTGGCATGGGAAACATGTGTTAACATTGCCAAAGCAAGTGAGGTAGACAACATACAAAGTGAATATATAAAGTGAAAAACAACAAAAATGAACAGTAAACATTACACATACAGAAGTTTCAAAACAGTAAAGACATTACAAATGTCATATTATATATAAATACAGTGTTTTAACAATGTAGAAATGGTTAAAGGACAAGATAAAATAAATAAGCATAAATATGGGTTGTATTTACAATGGTGTTTGTTCTTCACTGGTTGCCCTTTTCTCGTGGCAACAGGTCACAAATCTTGCTGCTGTGATGTCACACTGTGGAATTTCACCCAGTAAAAATGGGAGTTTTTCAAAATTGGATTTGTTTTCGAATTCTTTGTGGATCTGTGTAATCTGAGGGAAATATGTCTCTCTAATATGGTCATACATTGGGCAGGAGGTTAGGAAGTGCAGCTCAGTTTCCACCTCATTTTGTGGGCAGTGATCACATAGCCTGTCTTCTCTTGAGAGCCATGTCTGCCTACGGCGGCCTTTCTCAATAGCAAGGCTATGCTCACTGAGTCTGTACATAGTCAAAGCTTTCCTTAATTTTGGGTCAGTCACAGTGGTCAGGTATTCTGCCGCTGTGTACTCTCTGTGTAGGGCCAAATAGCATTCTAGTTTGCTCTGTTTTTTTGTTAATTCTTTCCAATGTGTCAAGTAATTATCTTTTTGTTTTCTCATGATTTGGTAGGGTCTAATTATGCTGTTTCCTGGGGCTCTGTAGGGTGTGTTTGTGTTTGTAAACAGAGCCCCAGGACCAGCTTGCTTAGGGGACTCTTCTCCAGGTTCATCTCTTTGTAGGTGATGGCTTTGTTATGGAAGGTTTGGGAATCGCTTCCTTTTAGGTGGTTGTAGAATTTAACGGCTCTTTTCTGGATTTGGATAATTAGTGGGTATCGGCCTAATTCTGCTCTGCATGCATTATTTGGTGTTCTACGTTGTACACAGAGGATATTTTTGCAGAATTCTGCGTGCAGAGTCTCAATTTGGTGTTTGTCCCATTTTGTGAAGTCTTGGTTGGTGAGCGGACCCCAGACCTCACAACCATAAAGGGCAATGGGCTCTATGACTGATTCAAGTATTTGTAGCCAAATCCTAATTGGTATGTTGAAATTTATGTTTCTTTTGATGGCATAGAATGCCCTTCTTGCCTTGTCTCTCAGATCTGACTCTCTCTCTCTCTCTCTCTTTTTCTCTTTCTTTCTTTCTTTCTTTCTTTCTTTCTCTCTCTCTCTCTCTCTATCTCTGTCTCTGTCTCTCTCTCTCTTTAACTTTCTTTCTTTCCCTCTCTCTCTCTCTCTCTTTCACTTTCTTTCTTTCTCTCGCTCTCTCTCAATTCAATTCAATTCAAGGGGCTTTATTGGCATGGGAAACATGTGTTAACATTGCCAAAGCAATCTCTCTCTCTCTCTCTCTCTCTTTCTCTTTCTCTTTCTTTCTCTCTCTCTCTTTCTTTCTCTTTCTTTCTCTCTCTCTCTCGCAGTGTATGCTGGAAGTTTTTGGGAGTTTGAGTGTTTGGTGTGGAGGGCTCCGTCCTAACTTTCTTTATGTTTCTGAACAACAATGAGCAACAGCTAAATGTGCATTTTAAAGTGAGGCACGGGGAGGGACTCTATGCAGGATTTGCCACCACAGATAGTCTACTGTGCTTTGAGTGTGGGGATTTGGGGCATAAGAGCTTTGCCTGCCCACATAAAGCCCGTAGACAAGGTGAGGGTACAAGCACCAGTAGGGGAAATCGAGATCAAAGTGCAGGGGGTAATGAGATGCAGACAGCAGAAGCTGGGTCTAGTCATGCCAGGGATGGTGGTGTAGCGGAGGCTGGGCCTAGTCAGGCTAGAGATGGTGGGATAGCTGAGGCTGGGTCTAGTCAGGCTAGAGATGGTGGGGTAGTGGAGGCTGGGCCTAGTCAGGCTAGAGAAGGTGGTATAGCGGAGGCTGGGCCTAGTCAGGCTAGAGATGGTGGGATAGCGGAGGCTGGGCCTAGTCAGGCTAGTGATGGTGGTGTAGCGGAAGTTGGGCCTAGTCAGGCTAGAGATGGTGGTGTAGCGGAGGCTGGGCCTAGTCAGGCTAGAGATGGTGGTGTAGCGGAGGCTGGGCCTAGTCAGGCTAGAGATGGTGGTATAGCGGAGGCTGGGTCTAGTCAGGCTAGTGATGGTGGTGTAGCGGAGGCTGGGTCTAGTCAGGCTAGTGATGGTGGTGTAGCTGAGGCTGGGTATAGTCAGGCTGGTGATGGTGGGTTAGTGGAGGCTGGGTCTAGTCAGGCTAGTGATGGTGGTAGAGCTGAGACTGGGTCTAGTCAGGCTAGTGATGGTGATGTAGTGGAGATTGGGTCTAGTCAGGCTAGTGATGGTGGTAGAGCTGAGACTGGTTCTAGTCAGGCTAGTGATGGTGGTGTAGCGGAGGCTGGGTCTAGTCATGCTATGGATGGTGGTGTAGATGAGGCTGGGTCTAGTCAGGCTAGAGATGGTGGTATAGTGGAGGCTGGGCCTAGTCAGGCTAGAGATGGTGGTATAGCGGAGGCTGGGCCTAGTCAGGCTATGGATGGTGGTGTAGCTGAGACTGGGTCTAGTCATGCCAGGGATGGTGGTGTAGCTGATACTGGGTCTAGTCAGGCTAGTGATGGTGGGGTAGTGGAGGCTGGGTCTAGTCAGGCTAGTGATGGTGGTGTAGCGGAGGCTTGGTCTAGTCAGGCTAGAGATGGTGGGATAGCTGAGGCTGGGTCTAGTCATGCCAGGGATGGTAGGGTAGTGGAGGCTGGGTCTAGTCAGGATATGGATGGTGGGATAGCTGAGAGTGGGTCTAGTCAGGCTAGAGATGGTGGGGTAGCTGAGGCTGGGTCTAGTCATGCCAGGGATGGTAGGGTAGTGGAAGCTGGGTCTAGTCAAGATATGGATGGTGGGATAGCTGAGAGTGGGTCTAGTCAGGCTAGAGATGGTGGGGTAGCTGAGGCTGGGTCTAGTCAGGCTAGTGATGGTAGGGTAGTGGAGGCTGGGTCTAGTCAGGATATGGATGGTGGGATAGCTGAGAGTGGGTCTAGTCAGGCTAGAGATGGTGGGGTAGCTGAGGCTGGGTCTAGTCATGCTAGTGATGGTGCTGTAGCGGAGGCTGGGTCTAGTCAGGCTAGAGATGGTGGGGTAGCTGAGGCTGGGTCTAGTCAGGCTAGAGATGGTGGGATAGCTGAGGATGGGTCTATTCAGGCTAGAGAAGGTGGTGTAGATGAGGCTGGGCCTAGTCAGGCTAGTGATGGTGGTGTAGCTGAGGCTGGGTCTAGTCAGGCAAGTGATGGTGGTGTAGCGGAGGCTGGGTCTAGTCAGGCTAGTGATGGTGGTGGAGCGGAGGCTGGGTCTAGTCAGGCTAGTGATGGTGGTGTAGCGGAGGCTGGGTCTAGTCAGGCTAGTGATGGTGGGGTAGTGGAGGCTGGGTCTAGTCAGGCTAGTGATGGTGGTGTAGCGGAGGCTTGGTCTAGTCAGGCTAGAGATGGTGGGATAGCTGAGGCTGGGTCTAGTCATGCCAGGGATGGTAGGGTAGTGGAGGCTGGGTCTAGTCAGGCTAGTGATGGTGGGGTAGTGGAGGCTGGGTCTAGTCAGGCTAGTGATGGTGGTGTAGCGGAGGCTTGGTCTAGTCAGGCTAGAGATGGTGGGATAGCTGAGGCTGGGTCTAGTCATGCCAGGGATGGTAGGGTAGTGGAGGCTGGGTCTAGTCAGGATATGGATGGTGGGATAGCTGAGAGTGGGTCTAGTCAAGCTAGAGATGGTGGGGTAGCTGAGGCTGGGTCTAGTCATGCCAGGGATGGTAGGGTAGTGGAGGCTGGGTCTAGTCAGGATATGGATGGTGGGATAGCTGAGAGTGGGTCTAGTCAGGCTAGAGATGGTGGGGTAGCTGAGGCTGGGTCTAGTCAGGCTAGTGATGGTAGGGTAGTGGAGGCTGGGTCTAGTCAGGATATGGATGGTGGGATAGCTGAGAGTGGGTCTAGTCAGGCTAGAGATGGTGGGGTAGCTGAGGCTGGGTCTAGTCATGCTAGTGATGGTGGTGTAGCGGAGGCTGGGTCTAGTCAGGCTAGAGATGGTGGGGTAGCTGAGGCTGGGTCTAGTCAGGCTAGAGATGGTGGGATAGCTGAGGATGGGTCTATTCAGGCTAGAGAAGGTGGTGTAGATGAGGCTGGGCCTAGTCAGGCTAGTGATGGTGGTGTAGCTGAGGCTGGGTCTAGTCAGGCAAGTGATGGTGGTGTACTGGAGGCTGGTTCTAGTCAGGCTAGAGATGGTGGGGTAGCTGAGGCTGGGTATAGTCAGGCTGGTGATGGTGGGTTAGTGGAGGCTGGGTCTAGTCAGGCTAGTGATGGTGGTAGAGCTGAGACTGGGTCTAGTCAGGCTAGTGATGGTGGTGTAGTGGAGATTGGGTCTAGTCAGGCTAGTGATGGTGGTAGAGCTGAGACTGGTTCTAGTCAGGCTAGTGATGGTGGTGTAGCGGAGGCTGGGTCTAGTCATGCTAGTGATGGTGGTGTAGCGGAGGCTGGGTCTAGTCAGGCTAGAGATGGTGGGGTAGCTGAGGCTGGGTCTAGTCAGGCTAGAGATGGTGGGATAGCTGAGGATGGGTCTATTCAGGCTAGAGAAGGTGGTGTAAATGAGGCTGGGCCTAGTCAGGCTAGTGATGGTGGTGTAGCTGAGGCTGGGTCTAGTCAGGCAAGTGATGGTGGTGTAGTAGAGGCTGGTTCTAGTCAGGCTAGAGATGGTGGGGTAGCTGAGGCTGGGTATAGTCAGGCTGGTGATGGTGGGTTAGTGGAGGCTGGGTCTAGTCAGGCTAGTGATGGTGGTAGAGCTGAGACTGGGTCTAGTCAGGCTAGTGATGGTGGTGTAGTGGAGATTGGGTCTAGTCAGGCTAGTGATGGTGGTAGAGCTGAGACTGGTTCTAGTCAGGCTAGTGATGGTGGTGTAGCGGAGGCTGGGTCTAGTCATGCTATGGATGGTGGTGTAGATGAGGCTGGGTCTAGTCATGCTATGGAGGGTGGTGTAGATGAGGCTGGGTCTAGTCATGCTATGGAGGGTGGTGTAGATGAGGCTGGGTCTAGTCATGCTATGGAGGGTGGTGTAGATGAGGCTGGGTCTAGTCAGGTTATGCTCGTGGATGAGGAAAGTATAGTGAGGAAGTGTAAGAGACTAGGGGGGAGGAGAGTATAGTGAGGAAGTGTAAGAGACTATGGGGGAGGAGAGTATAGTGAGGAAGTGTAAGAGACTAGTCATGCTAGGGGGAGGAGAGTATAGTGAGGAAGTGTAAGAGACTAGGGGGAGGAGAGTATAGTGGGAAGTGTAAGAGACTAGGGGGAGGAGAGTATAGTGGGGAAGTGTAAGAGACTAGGGGGAGGAGAGTATAGTGGGGAAGTGTAAGAGACTAGGGGGAGGAGAGTATAGTGAGGAAGTGTAAGAGACTAGGGGGAGGAGAGTATAGTGAGGAAGTGTAAGAGACTAGAGGGGAGGAGAGTATAGTGAGGAAGTGTAAGAGACTAGGGGGAGGAGAGTATAGTGAGGAAGTGTAAGAGACTAGGGGGAGGAGAGTATAGTGAGGAAGTGTAAGAGACTCGGGGGAGGAGAGTATAGTGGGGAAGTGTAAGAGACTAGGGGGAGGAGAGTATAGTGGGGAAGTGTAAGAGACTAGGGGGGAGGAGAGTATAGTGGGGAAGTGTAAGAGACTAGGGGGGAGGAGAGTATAGTGAGGAAGTGTAAGAGACTAGGGGGAGGAGAGTATAGTGAGGAAGTGTAAGAGACTAGAGGGGAGGAAGAGGGTGTCAAGCGGTAAAGGAAAAGGGGTGTGGTCAAAGGCACCATGGAACCTTAGCCTGGTGCTGGGGGGGAGGCCCTGACCAGAGAGGAAGGGAAGGTGTTCAGGGTGGGAGATAGAGATGAGGAGGAAAGTGAGTCTGATGAAGAGGATGAGGAGTTATTTTTTTCAGACTCCTCTTCAATGGGCTGGGAGCTGACAGCCAGTCAATCAGAGGGGTCTCAGTACACGTTGAGAGAACTGACAAGGTTCCTGAATGAGACCAAGGGGGGAAAAGTTCATCTTGAGGCTTTTTTTTCTGATCCTATAAAGTTTGTAAGATCAGTACAACATGCTATGAAGAATGAGGGGCATGGTGTCCTCTCACCCAGAAAACGTTTTAGGTTGAGGAAGTGGGTCACAACAGTGTGTAAGGGTCTACCTTCAGACACTGTTGAGATGTATATTTTCTTTCTGACACTGGGGCTTTTTGAGCTTTGCTATTGGTCTCTTTCTCTGCTGGCTTTTCTCCCACTTCTTATGGAGACTCGTCGGGTTGGCTCGCTCAATATAAATGGCGCCAGAGATTTTGGGAAAGAGGAGTGTGTTGGGTGAGTATGTAAAACAAAAAAAGTACAGGTGTTGTTTCTGCAGGAGACTCATAGTGATGTGTTGAATGAAGTCGATTGGGGGCTCTGGTGGAAAGGGGCAAGTGTGTTGAGCCATGGGACAAATGCTAGTGCAGGTGTGACAGTCCTTTTTGCACCGGGGCTGTCTGTGTGTTGAGCCATTGGACGGATCTTAGTGCAGGAGAGACAGTCTTTTTTGTACCGGGGCTGTCTGTGTGTTGATCCATGGGACAGATCTTAGTGTAAGAGAGACAGTCCTTTTTGCACCGGGGCTGTCTGTGTGTTGATCCATGGGACTGATCTTAGTGCAGGAGAGACAGTCCTTTTTGCACCGGGGCTGTCTGTGTGTTGATCCATGCAACTGATCTTAGTGCAGGAGAGACAGTCCTTTTTGCACCGGGGCTGTCTGTGTGTTGATCCATGGAACTGATCTTAGTGCAGGAGAGACAGTCCTTTTTGCACCGGGGCTGTCTGTGTGCTGAGCCATGGGACAGATCTTAGTGCAGGAGAGAGTCCTTTTTGCACCGGGGCTGTCTGTAAAACGTTGCTCCTCAAAGGAGGTGTGTAAAGGTAGGCTTGTTGTTAAAGCAGAAATTAACAACATGGGTTTTGTCTTTATAAATGTGTATGCGCCTAACACGGGGAGAGAGAGGAGGGTTCTATTTGGGAGTCTTAGACAGGAACTCTCACAGGTAGCGCCTGAGGAGACGCTGGTGGTCGAAGGGGACTGGAACTGTACAATGGATTTGACAAAAGACAGAAATGAGTGGGCCTCATTCAGTGTCAGTGGGAGTGTTAAGGGACATCATTAATCAGTTCGACCTAGTGGATGTTTGGAGAACTAAACATCCCAACACAAGACAGTATACATGGGTGAAGGTTTTTGGGGTTAGGGAGAGTGCAGCCCGACTTGATCGGTTTTACATGTCTAGGAATCGGAGCAATAGGCTGCTGGGCGCTACCATTCTACCAGTGGGGTTTTCAGATCACCACATAACCATGGCTCTGCTGTCTATTTCACCAGGGCCCCGGCAGGCATCCTATTGGAAGTTTAATGTAAAGCTCTTACAAGATGCCACTTTTTGCTCAGGTTTCCAGACCTTTTGGGGAAGGTGGGGGCAGCGAAGAGAGGAGTATGAGTCTCTGAGTCAATGGTGGGATGTGGGGAAAGTTCAAATTTGGCTTTTCTGTCAACAGTACACAGCTCTCTCATCCTCAGAGGCTAGGAGAGTATTGGGGGAACTATTGTATTAGTGAGATAGAGGTAGAGATGGTGGGGCAAGGCAATGTAGGCCTCCAGGCTAATTTAGCTGAATTACGCCGGGACCTGGGCAGTTTTTTCCAGGTTAAAGCAAAGGGAGCACTTGTAAGAGCTAGGTTCTCCATGCTCAAGGAGATGGATGCTACCAGCTCCTTCTTCTTTGGTTTGGAAAGACAGAGCAGTGAAGCCAAGGGTATGCATTGTCTACGGCTGTCTGATGGGCGATTGACCTCTGTGGTGGGGAGATGTGGCAGTGGACTGTGGAGTTTCATACTGAATTGTATAGGGCAGACGTGTGTGATCCTATGTGTGCTCAGGTCTTGTTCGCAGGACTAAGCTCTCTCTGGCACAGAGGGATGAAATGGACATTCCTCTGTTGTCCCAGGAACTGGCAGAGGCCGTAACCCAGATGTCCCCCGGTCGTGCAACGGGGGTCGATGGACTCCCAGTGGAGTTTTATAAAGAATTCTGGGGAATAATTGGACATCAGCTAAGGTAAACTGGGGAAAGAGCAAAGCTCTGTTATGTGGGGCATGGGGGGTTAGGGCCCCTCTGCTTCCAGGGGGTTTGCAGTGGGGTTGTGAAGGGCTTCAAGTGTTGGGGGTGTACCTGGGCTCGGAGAAGTGGGTCAGGAAGAACTGGGAGGGGCTGTCACAGACAGTGGTGTCAAGACCGGCCAGGTGTAGGAGGCTCCTGTCCCAAGTGTCATATAGAGGGAGGGTGCTGATAATCAACAACCCGGTGGCATCTTCCCTGTGGCATAAACTGGCCTTCCTCAATCCCCCTGCAAGCTGGTGGACTTCTTCTGGTCGGACCATCACTGGCTGAAGGCAGCAGTGTTGTACATGACCGTCCATGAAGGAGGACAGGGCCTGGTGGAACTGGAGAGCAGGGTGGCTGCTTTCCGGCTGAAGGCGGTGCAGAGACTGCTGTACCATACTGATGTTGACTGGAGGGAGCCAGCATGCGCGCTGCTGAGGAACGCTGGTGGATTAGGGTTGGACCGGCAGCTGTTCCTCATGAAGCTGGAGAGGCTGAGTACAGCAGGTCTCTCAGATTTTTACTCTGCAGTGTTGAGGGCCTGGCAGCTGCTAAGGCCCACATAAGAAGGGGGTGTGGAGCCTGGGCTGTGGGTGTGGGAGGATCCTATCTTCAACAACCCAGCCATCCCTTTGAGATCGGTTCAGTCGGCCACCCTGCAGAGGCAACTGATGGCAGGGGGTTTACAAAGGCTGGGTGACATGCAACTGCTGGGAGAGGAGGGGTGGAAAACCCCAGAAGTCTTGGCACAACAAACAGGAATAGGCTGCTGGAGAATAGGCTGCTGTCTCTTAGGCTGCTGGAGAGATTCCTGGAGGAGGTCCAGGAGGCACTGTCTGAGCCGGTAAGGGGGTGTTTGAGCGGCCAAAGGGGGAGGGGCCACCAATGTTTCCGACACTGCAGGTGACGGCAGAGACTGGAGACTGGCAAGGGGGTCTGGAGGACTTTAACACTCCGAGCCTGGGGGAGTTTGAAGGGGTGGGAGGTAAAGCCCTCTACAACCTCTGCGTTAAGGTTAGGAACATTAGGAGCCTAACAGGAGTGAAGGCACATCAGTGGCAGGGGGTATGTGGGGCAGAGAGTATGGTGGGATTTAGATGGAGGGGACTCTACAAACCCCCAGTACCAAAGAGGTCAGGGGACCTCCAGTGGAGGGTTCTTCATGGAGCCCTGGCCACTAAAGGCTGGTGGGCACGGGTTGAACCGGGAGTCGGGCAGGGGTGTCCTTTCTGTGTAATGAAAGAAATGTGATGTGAACTGTGATTCATGTGTTTTCTGTGTGCACCAGGTTAATGCCATTAATGTCTCTGTTGGAATGTCTGTGTGAGAGGTTGGGGGTGGGTTTTACTGTTGGGATGTTTATAATGGGATACAGGTATTTGAGTAAGGAGAAAGCCAAATGTGTGTTCTTGAACTTTCTGTTTGCTCATGCGAAGTTGGCTAATTGGCTAACAAGGAGGAACAGGGTCAAAGGTGGGGGGGTAACAGACCCTTTACTATTGTTTAATGGGATGGTCTCTGCTCGCCTTAGGGTTGAGTTTGAGTACTAAAGAATGATAAAAGTAAAAAGCAAAAGTAAAAAAGTATGAAGATGTTTCAGGAGATATGGTGTGTTGGTTGGGGCTGTCTGTATAGCTGAGGAAGATGTTTGAGGAGATATGGTGTGTTGGGGGGCTGTCTGTATAGCTGGGGAAGATGTTTCAGGAGATATGGTGTGTTGGGGGGCTGTCTGTATAGCTGAGGAAGATGTTTCAGGAGATATGGTGTGTTGTGTGTTGGGGGCTGTCTGTATAGCTGAGGAAGATGTTTCAGGAGATATGGTGTGTTGTGTGTTGGGGGGCTGTCTGTATAGCTGGGGAAGATGTTTCAGGAGATATGGTGTGTTGGGGGGCTGTCTGTATAGCTGAGGAAGATGTTTCAGGAGATATGGTGTGTTGGGGGCTGTCTGTATAGCTGAGGAAGATGTTTCAGGAGATATGGTGTGTTGGGGGGGCTGTCTGTATAGCTGGGGAAGATGTTTCAGGAGATATGGTGTGTTGGGGGGCTGTCTGTATAGCTGGGGAAGATGTTTCAGGAGATATGGTTGTAGGAGTGGGTATTGTTTTGGGTATTGTGATGTGTGGTGTTGTATCGTGTGGTAGATGGAAAGGTGAGTATGGTACATGTATGCAGTACAGGATAAATTTAGGTGTTTTTAAGGAGGGGGGTGAGTTTTAAATGAAATGAGAATGTTTCCGTAAAGAAAGACAAAAAGTCAAAAGTCTCTCTTTCTCTTCATCTCTCTCTCTGTCTCTCTCTCTCTCTCTCTCTTCCTCTCTCTCTCTCTCTCTCTTTCTCTTCATCTCTCTCTCTCTGTCTCTCTCTCTCTCTCTCTCTCTCTCTCTCTCTCTCACTCTCTCTCTCTCTCTCTCTCTCTCCCTGTCTTCTCGTTTCACCCAGATGTAATTAATCTCTAGACCTTCTGTCACTCTGATTTAACCCACTTTCTCTCTCTCTCATTTTTTCTCTCCCTCCCTCTCACATATTTCTCTCTGGTTGCTGGCTAAGCTGATATGACATTCACTCCATCTGCCAAGTGCTGTACAAGGAGTTTTAAACATCTATGTTGCTCATGTAGATATTAAACATCTATGTTGGTCATGTAGATATTAAACATCTATGTTGGTCATGTAGATATTAAACATCTATGTTGGTCATGTAGATATTAAACATCTATGTTGGTCATGTAGATATTAAACATCTATGTTGGTCATGTAGATATTAAACATCTATGTTGGTCATGTAGATATTAAACGTACCTTGTTGGTCATGTAGATATTAAACGTACCCTGTTGGTCATGTAGATATTAAACATCTATGTTGGTCATGTAGATATTAAACATCTATGTTGGTCATGTAGATATTAAACATCTATGTTGGTCATGTAGATATTAAACGTACATTGTTGGTCATGTAGATATTGTTGGTCATGTAGATATTAAACATCTTGTTGGTCATGTAGATATTAAACATCTATGTTGGTCATGTAGATATTAAACATCTATGTTGGTCATGTAGATATTAAACATCTATGTTGGTCATGTAGATATTAAACATCTATGTTGGTCATGTAGATATTAAACATCTATGTTGGTCATGTAGATATTAAACATCTTGTTGGTCATGTAGAGATATTAAATGTAGATATTAAACATCTATGTTGGTCATGTAGATATTAAACATCTATGTTGGTCATGTAGATATTAAACATCTATGTTGGTCATGTAGATATTAAACATACCTTGTTGGTCATGTAGATATTAAACATCTATGTTGGTCATGTAGATATTAAACATCTATGTTGGTCATGTAGATATTAAACGTACCTTGTTGGTCATGTAGATATTAAACATCTATGTTGGTCATGTAGATATTAAACATCTATGTTGGTCATGTAGATATTAAAACTATGTTGGTCATGTAGATATTAAACATCTTGTTGGTCATGTAGATATTAAACATCTATGTTGGTCATGTAGATATTAAACATCTATGTTGGTCATGTAGATATTAAACATCTATGTTGGTCATGTAGATATTAAACATCTATGTTGGTCATGTAGATATTAAACATCTATGTTGGTCATGTAGATATTAAACATCTATTGTTGGTCATGTAGATATTAAACATCTATGTTGGTCATGTAGATATTAAACATCTTGTTGGTCATGTAGATATTAAACATCTATGTTGGTCATGTAGATATTAAACATATGTTGGTCATGTAGATATTGTTGGTCATGTAGATATTAAACATAGATGTTGGTCATGTAGATATTAAACATCTATGTTGGTCATGTAGATATTAAACATCTATGTTGGTCATGTAGATATTAACATCCTTGTTGGTCATGTAGATATTAAAACATCTATGTTGGTCATGTAGATATTAAACATCTATGTTGGTCATGTAGATATTAAACATCTATGTTGGTCATGTAGATATTAAAAATGTTGGTCATGTAGATATTAAACATCTATGTTGGTCATGTAGATATTAAACATCTATGTTGGTCATGTAGATATTAAACATCTATGTTGGTCATGTAGATATTAAACATCTATGTTGGTCATGTAGATATTAAACATCTTGTTGGTCATGTAGATATTAAGATATTAAACATCTATGTTGGTCATGTAGATATTAAACATCTATGTTGGTCATGTAGATATTAAACATCTATGTTGGTCATGTAGATATTAAACATCTTGTTGGTCATGTAGATATTAAACATCTATGTTGGTCATGTAGATATTAAACATCTATGTTGGTCATGTAGATATTAAACATCTATGTTGGTCTGTAGATATTAAACATCTATGTTGGTCATGTAGATATTAAACATCTATGTTGGTCATGTAGATATTAAACATCTATGTTGGTCATGTAGATATTAAACATCTATGTTGGTCATGTAGATATTAAACATCTATGTTGGTCATGTAGATATTAAACATCTATGTTGGTCATGTAGATATTAAACATCTATGTTGGTCATGTAGATATTAAACATCTATGTTGGTCATGTAGATATTAAACATCTATGTTGGTCATGTAGATATTAAACATCTATGTTGGTCATGTAGATATTAAACATCTATGTTGGTCATGTAGATATTAAACATCTTGTTGGTCATGTAGATATTAAACATCTATGTTGGTCATGTAGATATTAAACATCTATGTTGGTCATGTAGATATTAAACATCTTGTTGGTCATGTAGATATTAAACATCTATGTTGGTCATGTAGATATTAAACATCTATGTTGGTCATGTAGATATTAAACATCTATGTTGGTCATGTAGATATTAAACATCTATGTTGGTCATGTAGATATTAAACGTACCTTGTTGGTCATGTAGATATTAAACATCTATGTTGGTCATGTAGATATTAAACATCTATGTTGGTCATGTAGATATTAAACATCTATGTTGGTCATGTAGATATTAAACATGTATGTTGGTCATGTAGATATTAAACATCTATGTTGGTCATGTAGATATTAAACATCTATGTTGGTCATGTAGATATTAAACATCTATGTTGGTCATGTAGATATTAAACATCTATGTTGGTCATGTAGATATTAAACATCTATGTTGGTCATGTAGATATTAAACATCTATGTTGGTCATGTAGATATTAAACATCTATGTTGGTCATGTAGATATTAAACATCTTGTTGGTCATGTAGATATTAAACATCTATGTTGGTCATGTAGATATTAAACATCTATGTTGGTCATGTAGATATTAAACATCTATGTTGGTCATGTAGATATTAAACATCTTTGTTGGTCATGTAGATATTAAACATCTATGTTGGTCATGTAGATATTAAACATCTATGTTGGTCATGTAGATATTTATGTTGGTCATGTAGATATTAAACATCTATGTTGGTCATGTAGATATTAAACATCTATGTTGGTCATGTAGATATTAAACATCTATGTTGGTCATGTAGATATTAAACATCTATGTTGGTCATGTAGATATTAAACATCTTGTTGGTCATGTAGATATTAAACATCTATGTTGGTCATGTAGATATTAAACATCTATGTTGGTCATGTAGATATTAAACATCTATGTTGGTCATGTAGATATTAAACATCTATGTTGGTCATGTAGATATTAAACATCTATGTTGGTCATGTAGATATTAAACATCTATGTTGGTCATGTAGATATTAAACATCTATGTTGGTCATGTAGATATTAAACATCTATGTTGGTCATGTAGATATTAAACATCTATGTTGGTCATGTAGATATTAAACATCTTGTTGGTCATGTAGATATTAAACATCTATGTTGGTCATGTAGATATTAAACATCTATGTTGGTCATGTAGATATTAAACATCTTGTTGGTCATGTAGATATTAAACATCTATGTTGGTCATGTAGATATTAAACATCTATGTTGGTCATGTAGATATTAAACATCTATGTTGGTCATGTAGATATTAAACATCTATGTTGGTCATGTAGATATTAAACATCTATGTTGGTCATGTAGATATTAAACATCTATGTTGGTCATGTAGATATTAAACATCTATGTTGGTCATGTAGATATTAAACATCTATGTTGGTCATGTAGATATTAAACATCTAGATATTAAACATCTTGTGGTCATGTAGATATTAAACATCTATGTTGGTCATGTAGATATTAAACATCTATGTTGGTCATGTAGATATTAAACATCTATGTTGGTCATGTAGATATTAAACATCTATGTTGGTCATGTAGATATTAAACATCTATGTTGGTCATGTAGATATTAAACATCTATGTTGGTCATGTAGATATTAAACATCTTGTTGGTCATGTAGATATTAAACATCTATGTTGGTCATGTAGATATTAAACATCTATGTTGGTCATGTAGATATTAAACATCTATGTTGGTCATGTAGATATTAAACATCTATGTTGGTCATGTAGATATTAAACATCTATGTTGGTCATGTAGATATTAAACATCTATGTTGGTCATGTAGATATTAAACATCTATGTTGGTCATGTAGATATTAAACATCTATGTTGGTCATGTAGATATTAAACATCTATGTTGGTCATGTAGATATTAAACATCTATGTTGGTCATGTAGATATTAAACATCTATGTTGGTCATGTAGATATTAAACATCTATGTTGGTCATGTAGATATTAAACATCTATGTTGGTCATGTAGATATGTAGATATTAAACATCTATGTTGGTCATGTAGATATTAAACATCTATGTTGGTCATGTAGATATTAAACATCTATGTTGGTCATGTAGATATTAAACATCTTGTTGGTCATGTAGATATTAAACATCTATGTTGGTCATGTAGATATTAAACATCTATGTTGGTCATGTAGATATTAAAACATGTAGATCTATGTTGGTCATGTAGATATTAAACAATGTTGGTCATGTAGATATTAAACATCTATGTTGGTCATGTAGATATTAAACATCTATGTTGGTCATGTAGATATTAAACATCTATGTTGGTCATGTAGATATTAAACATCTATGTTGGTCATGTAGATATTAAACATCTATGTTGGTCATGTAGATATTAAACATCTATGTTGGTCATGTAGATATTAAACATCTATGTTGGTCATGTAGATATTAAACATCTATGTTGTTGGTCATGTAGATATTAAACATCTATGTTGGTCATGTAGATATTAAACATCTATGTTGGTCATGTAGATATTAAACATCTATGTAGATATTAAACATCTATGTTGGTCATGTAGATATTAAACATCTATGTTGGTCATGTAGATATTAAACATCTATGTTGGTCATGTAGATATTAAACATCTATGTTGGTCATGTAGATATTAAACATCTTGTTGGTCATGTAGATATTAAACATCTATGTTGGTCATGTAGATATTAAACATCTATGTTGGTCATGTAGATATTAAACATCTTGTTGGTCATGTAGATATTAAACATCTGTTGTTGGTCATGTAGATATTAAAAACATGTAGATATTCTCTATGTTGGTCATGTAGATATTAAACATCTATGTTGGTCATGTAGATATTAAACATCTATGTTGGTCATGTAGATATTAAACATCTATGTTGGTCATGTAGATATTAAACATCTATGTTGGTCATGTAGATATTAAACATCTATGTTGGTCATGTAGATATTAAACATCTATGTTGGTCATAGATATTAAACATCTATGTTGGTCATGTAGATATTAAACATCTATGTTGGTCATGTAGATATTAAACATCTATGTTGGTCATGTAGATATTAAACATCTATGTTGGTCATGTAGATATTAAACATCTTGTTGGTCATGTAGATATTAAACATCTATGTTGGTCATGTAGATATTAAACATCTATGTTGGTCATGTAGATATTAAACATCTATGTTGGTCATGTAGATATTAAACATCTATGTTGGTCATGTAGATATTAAACATCTATGTTGGTCATGTAGATATTAAACATCTATGTTGGTCATGTAGATATTAAACATCTATGTTGGTCATGTAGATATTAAACATCTATGTTGGTCATGTAGATATTAAACATCTATGTTGGTCATGTAGATATTAAACATATTATGTTGGTCATGTAGATATTAAACATCTATGTTGGTCATGTAGATATTAAACATCTATGTTGGTCATGTAGATATTAAACATCTATGTTGGTCATGTAGATATTAAACATCCTTGTTGGTCATGTAGATATTAAACATCTATGTTGGTCATGTAGATATTAAACATCTATGTTGGTCATGTAGATATTAAAATCTATGTTGGTCATGTAGATATTAAACATGTTGGTCATGTAGATATTAAACATCTATGTTGGTCATGTAGATATTAAACATCTATGTTGGTCATGTAGATATTAAACATCTATGTGGTCATGTAGATATTAAACATCTTGTTGGTCATGTAGATATTAAACATCTATGTTGGTCATGTAGATATTAAACATCTATGTTGGTCATGTAGATATTAAACATCTATGTTGGTCATGTAGATATTAAAACTATCTATGTTGGTCATGTAGATATTAAACATCTATGTTGGTCATGTAGATATTAAACATCTATGTTGGTCATGTAGATATTAAACATCTATGTTGGTCATGTAGATATTAAACATCTATGTTGGTCATGTAGATATTAAACATCTATGTTGGTCATGTAGATATTAAACATCTATGTTGGTCATGTAGATATTAAACATCTATGTTGGTCATGTAGATATTAAACATCTATGTTGGTCATGTAGATATTAAACATCTATGTTGGTCATGTAGATATTAAACATCTATGTTGGTCATGTAGATATTAAACGTACCTTGTTGGTCATGTAGATATTAAACATCTATGTTGGTCATGTAGATATTAAACATCTATGTTGGTCATGTAGATATTAAACGTACCTTGTTGGTCATGTAGATATTAAACATCTATGTTGGTCATGTAGATATTAAACATCTATGTTGGTCATGTAGATATTAAACATCTATGTTGGTCATGTAGATATTAAAATTAAACATCTATGTTGGTCATGTAGATATTAAACATCTATGTTGGTCATGTAGATATTAAACATCTATGTTGGTCATGTAGATATTAAACATCTATGTTGGTCATGTAGATATTAAACATCTATGTTGGTCATGTAGATATTAAAACATGTAGATATTGTTGGTCATGTAGATATTAAACATCTATGTTGGTCATGTAGATATTAAACATCTATGTTGGTCATGTAGATATTAAACATCTATGTTGGTCATGTAGATATTAAACATCTATGTTGGTCATGTAGATATTAAACATCTATGTTGGTCATGTAGATATTAAACATCTATGTTGGTCATGTAGATATTAAACATCTATGTTGGTCATGTAGATATTAAACATCTATGTTGGTTGGTCATGTAGATATTAAACGTAGATACATCTTGTTGGTCATGTAGATATTAAACATCTATGTTGGTCATGTAGATATTAAACATCTATGTTGGTCATGTAGATATTAAACATCTATGTTGGTCATGTAGATATTAAACATCCTTGTTGGTCATGTAGATATTAAACATCTATGTTGGTCATGTAGATATTAAACATCTATGTTGGTCATGTAGATATTAAACAATGTTGGTCATGTAGATATTAAACATCTATGTTGGTCATGTAGATATTAAACATCTATGTTGGTCATGTAGATATTAAACATCTATGTTGGTCATGTAGATATTAAACATCTATGTTGGTCATGTAGATATTAAACATCTATGTTGGTCATGTAGATATTAAACATCTTGTTGGTCATGTAGATATTAAACATCTATGTTGGTCATGTAGATATTAAACATCTATGTTGGTCATGTAGATATTAAACATCTATGTTGGTCATGTAGATATTAAACATGTAGATATTAAACGCCTTGTTGGTCATGTAGATATTAAACATCTATGTTGGTCATGTAGATATTAAACATCTATGTTGGTCATGTAGATATTAAACATCTATGTTGGTCATGTAGATATTAAACATCTATGTTGGTCATGTAGATATTAAACATCTATGTTGGTCATGTAGATATTAAACATCTATGTTGGTCATGTAGATATTAAACATCTATGTTGGTCATGTAGATATTAAACATCTATTAAACATCTGTTGGTCATGTAGATATTAAACATCTTGTTGGTCATGTAGATATTAAACATCTATGTTGGTCATGTAGATATTAAACATCTATGTTGGTCATGTAGATATTAAACATCTATGTTGGTCATGTAGATATTAAACATCTATGTTGGTCATGTAGATATTAAACATCTATGTTGGTCATGTAGATATTAAACATCTATGTTGGTCATGTAGATATTAAACATCTATGTTGGTCATGTAGATATTAAACATCTATGTTGGTCATGTAGATATTAAACATCTATGTTGGTCATGTAGATATTAAACATCTATGTTGGTCATGTAGATATTAAACATCTATGTTGGTCATGTAGATATTAAACATCTATGTTGGTCATGTAGATATTAAACATCTATGTTGGTCATGTAGATATTAAGATCTATTAAAGATATTAAACATCTATGTTGGTCATGTAGATATATTAAACATCTATGTTGGTCATGTAGATATTAAACATCTATGTTGGTCATGTAGATATTAAACATCTTGTTGGTCATGTAGATATTAAACATCTATGTTGGTCATGTAGATATTAAACATCTATGTTGGTCATGTAGATATTAAACATCTATGTTGGTCATGTAGATATTAAACATCTATGTTGGTCATGTAGATATTAAACATCTATGTTGGTCATGTAGATATTAAACATCTATGTTGGTCATGTAGATATTAAACATCTATGTTGGTCATGTAGATATTAAACATGTAGATATCTTGTTGGTCATGTAGATATTAACATCCTTGTTGGTAAATCTATGTTGGTCATGTAGATATTAAATCTATGTTGGTCATGTAGATATTAAACATCTATGTTGGTCATGTAGATATTAAACATCTATGTTGGTCATGTAGATATTAAACATCTATGTTGGTCATGTAGATATTCTAGATATTAAACATCTATGTTGGTCATGTAGATATTAAACATCTATGTTGGTCATGTAGATATTAAACATCTATGTTGGTCATGTAGATATTAAACATCCTTGTTGGTCATGTAGATATTAAACATCTATGTTGGTCATGTAGATATTAAACATCTATGTTGGTCATGTAGATATTAAACATCTATGTTGGTCATGTAGATATTAAACATCTATGTTGGTCATGTAGATATTAAACATCTATGTTGGTCATGTAGATATTAAACATCTATGTTGGTCATGTAGATATTAAACATCTATGTTGGTCATGTAGATATTAAACATCTATGTTGGTCATGTAGATATTAAACATCTATGTTGGTCATGTAGATATTAAACATACCTTGTTGGTCATGTAGATATTAAACATCTATGTTGGTCATGTAGATATTAAACATCTATGTTGGTCATGTAGATATTAAACATCTATGTTGGTCATGTAGATATTAAACATCTATGTTGGTCATGTAGATATTAAACATCTATGTTGGTCATGTAGATATTAAACATCTATGTTGGTCATGTAGATATTAAACATCTATGTTGGTCATGTAGATATTAAACATCTATGTTGGTCATGTAGATATTAAACATCTATGTTGGTCATGTAGATATTAAACATCTATGTTGGTCATGTAGATATTAAACATCTATGTTGGTCATGTAGATATTAAACATCTATGTTGGTCATGTAGATATTAAACATCTATGTTGGTCATGTAGATATTAAACATCTATGTTGGTCATGTAGATATTAAACATCTATGTTGGTCATGTAGATATTAAACATCTATGTTGGTCATGTAGATATTAAACATCTATGTTGGTCATGTAGATATTAAACATCTATGTTGGTCATGTAGATATTAAACATCTATGTTGGTCATGTAGATATTAAACATCTATGTTGGTCATGTAGATATTAAACATCTATGTTGGTCATGTAGATATTAAACATCTATGTTGGTCATGTAGATATTAAACATCTATGTTGGTCATGTAGATATTAAACATCTATGTTGGTCATGTAGATATTAAACATCTATGTTGGTCATGTAGATATTAAACATCTATGTTGGTCATGTAGATATTAAACATCTATGTTGGTCATGTAGATATTAAACATCTATGTTGGTCATGTAGATATTAAAACATAAACATCTATGTTGGTCATGTAGATATTAAACATCTATGTTGGTCATGTAGATATTAAACATCTATGTTGGTCATGTAGATATTAAACATCTATGTTGGTCATGTAGATATTAAACATCTATGTTGGTCATGTAGATATTAAACATCTATGTTGGTCATGTAGATATTAAACATCTATGTTGGTCATGTAGATATTAAACATCTATGTTGGTCATGTAGATATTAAACATCTATGTTGGTCATGTAGATATTAAACATCTATGTTGGTCATGTAGATATTAAACATCTATGTTGGTCATGTAGATATTAAACATCTATGTTGGTCATGATATTAAAGATGTTGGTCATTAATATTAAACATCTATGTTGGTCATGTAGATATTAAACATCTATGTTGTTGGTCTATGTAGATATTAAACATCTATGTTGGTCATGTAGATATTAAACATCTATGTTGGTCATGTAGATATTAAACATCTCTGTTGTTGGATATTAAACATCTATGTTGTAGATATTAAACATCTATGTTGGTCATGTAGATATTAAACATCTATGTTGGTCATGTAGATATTAAACATCTATGTTGGTCATGTAGATATTAAACATCTTGTTGGTCATGTAGATATTAAACATCTATGTTGGTCATGTAGATATTAAACATCTATGTTGGTCATGTAGATATTAAACATCTATGTTGGTCATGTAGATATTAAACATCTATGTTGGTCATGTAGATATTAAACATCTATGTTGGTCATGTAGATATTAAAACATCTTGTTGGTCATGTAGATATTAAACATCTATGTTGGTCATGTAGATATTAAACATCTATGTTGGTCATGTAGATATTAAACATCTATGTTGGTCATGTAGATATTAAACATCTATGTTGGTCATGTAGATATTAAACATCTATGTTGGTCATGTAGATATTAAACATCTATGTTGGTCATGTAGATATTAAACATCTATGTTGGTCATGTAGATATTAAACATCTATGTTGGTCATGTAGATATTAAACATCTATGTTGGTCATGTAGATATTAAACATCTATGTTGGTCATGTAGATATAGATATTAAACATCTATGTTGGTCATGTAGATATTAAACATCTATGTTGGTCATGTAGATATTAAACATCTATGTTGGTCATGTAGATATTAAACATCTATGTTGGTCATGTAGATATTAAACATCTATGTTGGTCATGTAGATATTAAACATCTTGTTGGTCATGTAGATATTAAACATCTATGTTGGTCATGTAGATATTAAAGATATTAAAGATATTAAACATCTATGTTGGTCATGTAGATATTAAACATCTATGTTGGTCATGTAGATATTAAACATCTATGTTGGTCATGTAGATATTAAACATCCTTGTTGGTCATGTAGATATTAAACATCTATGTTGGTCATGTAGATATTAAACATCTATGTTGGTCATGTAGATATTAAACATCTATGTTGGTCATGTAGATATTAAACATCTATGTTGGTCATGTAGATATTAAACATCTATGTTGGTCATGTAGATATTAAACATCTATGTTGGTCATGTAGATATTAAACATCTATGTTGTAGATATTAAACATCTATATGTCAGATATATAAACATCTATGTTGGTCATGTAGATATTAAACATCTATGTTGGTCATGTAGATATTAAACATCTATGTTGGTCATGTAGATATTAAACATCTATGTTGGTCATGTAGATATTAAACATCTATGTTGGTCATGTAGATATTAAACATCTATGTTGGTCATGTAGATATTAAACATCTATGTTGGTCATGTAGATATTAAACATCTATGTTGGTCATGTAGATATTAAACATCTATGTTGGTCATGTAGATATTAAACATCTATGTTGGTCATGTAGATATTAAACATCTATGTTGGTCATGTAGATATTAAACATCTATGTTGGTCATGTAGATATTAAACATCTATGTTGGTCATGTAGATATTAAACATCTATGTTGGTCATGTAGATATTAAACATCTATCTATGTTGGTCATGTAGATATTAAACATGTAGATATTAAACATCTATGTTGGTCATGTAGATATTAAACATCTATGTTGGTCATGTAGATATTAAAATCTATGTTGGTCATGTAGATATTAAACTATCTATGTTGGTCATGTAGATATTAAACATCTATGTTGGTCATGTAGATATTAAACATCTATGTTGGTCATGTAGATATTAAACATCTATGTTGGTCATGTAGATATTAAACATCTATGTTGGTCATGTAGATATTAAACATCTATGTTGGTCATGTAGATATTAAACATGTAGATCTATGTTGGTCATGTAGATATTAAACATCTATGTTGGTCATGTAGATATTAAACATCTATGTTGGTCATGTAGATATTAAAATCTATGTTGGTCATGTAGATATTAAACATCTATGTTGGTCATGTAGATATTAAACATCTATGTTGGTCATGTAGATATTAAACATCTATGTTGGTCATGTAGATATTAAAACTATGTTGGTCTATGTTGGTCATGTAGATATTAAACATCTATGTTGGTCATGTAGATATTAAACATCTATGTTGGTCATGTAGATATTAAACATCTATGTTGGTCATGTAGATATTAAACATCTATGTTGGTCATGTAGATATTAAACATCTATGTTGGTCATGTAGATATTAAACATCTATGTTGGTCATGTAGATATTAAACATCTATGTTGGTCATGTAGATATTGATACCTCATGTAGATATTAAACATCTATGTTGGTCATGTAGATATTAAACATCTATGTTGGTCATGTAGATATTAAACATCTATGTTGGTCATGTAGATATTAAACATCTATGTTGGTCATGTAGATATTAAACATCTATGTTGGTCATGTAGATATTAAACATCTATGTTGGTCATGTAGATATTAAACATCTATGTTGGTCATGTAGATATTAAACATCTACCTTGTTGGTCATGTAGATATTAAACATAAACATCTATGTTGGTCATGTAGATATTAAACATCTATGTTGGTCATGTAGATATTAAAAACATCTATGTTGGTCATGTAGATATTAAACATCTATGTTGGTCATGTAGATATTAAACATCTATGTTGGTCATGTAGATATTAAACATCTATGTTGGTCATGTAGATATTAAACATCTATGTTGGTCATGTAGATATTAAACATCTTGTTGGTCATGTAGATATTAAACATCTATGTTGGTCATGTAGATATTAAACATCTACCTTGTTGGTCATGTAGATATTAAACATCTATGTTGGTCATGTAGATATTAAACATCTATGTTGGTCATGTAGATATTAAACACCTTGTTGGTCATGTAGATATTAAACATCTATGTTGGTCATGTAGATATTAAACATCTATGTTGGTCATGTAGATATTAAACATCTATGTTGGTCATGTAGATATTAAACATCTATGTTGGTCATGTAGATATTAAACATCTATGTTGGTCATGTAGATATTAAACATCTATGTTGGTCATGTAGATATTAAACATCTATGTTGGTCATGTAGATATTAAACATCTATGTTGGTCATGTAGATATTAAACATCTATGTTGGTCATGTAGATATTAAAATCTATGTTGGTCATGTAGATATTAAACTATGTTGGTCATGTAGATATTAAACATCTATGTTGGTCATGTAGATATTAAACATCTATGTTGGTCATGTAGATATTAAACATCTATGTTGGTCATGTAGATATTAAACATCTTGTTGGTCATGTAGATATTAAACATCTATGTTGGTCATGTAGATATTAAACATCTATGTTGGTCATGTAGATATTAAACATCTTGTTGGTCATGTAGATATTAAACATCTATGTTGGTCATGTAGATATTAAACATCTATGTTGGTCATGTAGATATTAAACATCTATGTTGGTCATGTAGATATTAAACATCATGTAGATATTAAATGTTGGTCATGTAGATATTAAACATCTATGTTGGTCATGTAGATATTAAACATACCTTGTTGGTCATGTAGATATTAAACATCTATGTTGGTCATGTAGATATTAAACATCTATGTTGGTCATGTAGATATTAAACATCTATGTTGGTCATGTAGATATTAAACATCTATGTTGGTCATGTAGATATTAAACATCTTGTTGGTCATGTAGATATTAAACATCTATGTTGGTCATGTAGATATTAAACATCTATGTTGGTCATGTAGATATTAAACATCTATGTTGGTCATGTAGATATTAAACATCTATGTTGGTCATGTAGATATTAAACATCTATGTTGGTCATGTAGATATTAAACATCTATGTTGGTCATGTAGATATTAAACTATGTTGGTCATGTAGATATTCTATGTTGGTCATGTAGATATTAAACACCTTGTTGGTCATGTAGATATTAAACATCTATGTTGGTCATGTAGATATTAAACATCTATGTTGGTCATGTAGATATTAAACATCTATGTTGGTCATGTAGATATTAAATGTAGATATAAACATCTATGTTGGTCATGTAGATATTAAAACATCTATGTTGGTCATGTAGATATTAAACATCTATGTTGGTCATGTAGATATTAAACATCTATGTTGGTCATGTAGATATTAAACATCTTGTTGGTCATGTAGATATTAAACATCTATGTTGGTCATGTAGATATTAAACATCTATGTTGGTCATGTAGATATTAAACATCTACTTGTTGGTTAGATATTAAACATCTATGTTGGTCATGTAGATATTAAACATCTATGTTGGTCATGTAGATATTAAACATCTATGTTGGTCATGTAGATATTAAACATCTATGTTGGTCATGTAGATATTAAACATCTATGTTGGTCATGTAGATATTAATATTAAACATCTTGTTGGTCATGTAGATATTAAACATCTATGTTGGTCATGTAGATATTAAACATCTATGTTGGTCATGTAGATATTAAGATCTTGTTGGTCATGTAGATATTAAACATCTATGTTGGTCATGTAGATATTAAACATCTATGTTGGTCATGTAGATATTAAACATCTATGTTGGTCATGTAGAGATATTAAACATCTATGTTGGTCATGTAGATATTAAACATCTATGTTGGTCATGTAGATATTAAACATCTATGTTGGTCATGTAGATATTAAACATCTATGTTGGTCATGTAGATATTAAACATCTATGTTGGTCATGTAGATATTAAACATCTATGTTGGTCATGTAGATATTAAACATCTATGTTGGTCATGTAGATATTAAACATCTATGTTGGTGTTGTAGATATTAAACATGTAGATATTAAACATCTATGTTGGTCATGTAGATATTAAACATCTATGTTGGTCATGTAGATATTAAACATCTATGTTGGTCATGTAGATATTAAACATCTATGTTGGTCATGTAGATATTAAACATCTTGTTGGTCATGTAGATATTAAACATCTATGTTGGTCATGTAGATATTAAACATCTATGTTGGTCATGTAGATATTAAACATCTATGTTGGTCATGTAGATATTAAACATCTACCTTGTTGGTCATGTAGATATTAAACATCTATGTTGGTTGGATATTAAACATCTATGTTGGTCATGTAGATATTAAACATCTATGTTGGTCATGTAGATATTAAACATCTATGTTGGTCATGTAGATATTAAACATCTATGTTGGTCATGTAGTCATTGATATTAAACATCTATGTTGGTCATGTAGATATTAAACATCTATGTTGGTCATGTAGATATTAAACATCTATGTTGGTCATGTAGATATTAAACATCTATGTTGGTCATGTAGATATTAAACATGTAGATATCTATGTTGGTCATGTAGATATTAAACATCTATGTTGGTCATGTAGATATTAAACATCTATGTTGGTCATGTAGATATTAAAACATCTTGTTGGTCATGTAGATATTAAACATCTATGTTGGTCATGTAGATATTAAACATCTATGTTGGTCATGTAAAGATATTAGATATTATACATCTATGTTGGTCATGTAGATATTAAACATCTATGTTGGTCATGTAGATATTAAACATCTATGTTGGTCATGTAGATATTAAACATCTATGTTGGTCATGTAGATATTAAACATCTATGTTGGTCATGTAGATATTAAACATCTATGTTGGTCATGTAGATATTAAACATCTATGTTGGTCATGTAGATATTAAGATATGTTGGTAAATATAAACATCTATGTTGGTCATGTAGATATTAAACATCTATGTTGGTCATGTAGATATTAAACATCTATGTTGGTCATGTAGATATTAAACATCTATGTTGGTCATGTAGATATTAAACATCTATGTTGGTCATGTAGATATTAAACATCTATGTTGGTCATGTAGATATTAAACATCTATGTTGGTCATGTAGATATTAAACATCTATGTTGGTCATGTAGATATTAAACATCTATGTTGGTCATGTAGATATTAAACATCTATGTTGGTCATGTAGATATTAAAATCTATGTTGGTCATGTAGATATTAAACTATGTTGGTCATGTAGATATTAAACATCTATGTTGGTCATGTAGATATTAAACATCTTGTTGTTGGTCATTGGTAGATATTAAACATCTATGTTGGTCATGTAGATATTAAACATCTATGTTGGTCATGTAGATATTAAACATCTATGTTGGTCATGTAGATATTAAACATCTATGTTGGTCATGTAGATATTAAACATCTATGTTGGTCATGTAGATATTAAACATCTATGTTGGTCATGATAGATATTAAACATCTATGTTGGTCATGTAGATATTAAACATCTTGGTCATGTAGGTCATCTATGTTGGTCATGTAGATATTAAACATCTATGTTGGTCATGTAGATATTAAACATCTATGTTGGTCATGTAGATATTAAACATCTATGTTGGTCATGTAGATATTAAAACATCTATGTTGGTCATGTAGATATTAAACATCTATGTTGGTCATGTAGATATTAAACATCTATGTTGGTCATGTAGATATTAAAAACATCTATGTTGGTCATGTAGATATTAAACATACTGTTGGTCTATGTTGGTCATGTAGATATTAAACATCTGTTGTTGGTCATGTTGGTCAGATATTAAACATCTATGTTGGTCATGTAGATATTAAACATCTATGTTGTCATGTAGATATTAAACATGTAGATATTAAACATCTATGTTGGTCATGTAGATATTAAACATCTATGTTGGTCATGTAGATATTAAACATCTATGTTGGTCATGTAGATATTAAACATCTATGTTGGTCATGTAGATATTAAACATCTATGTTGGTCATGTAGATATTAAACATCTATGTTGGTCATGTAGATATTAAACTATGTTGGTCATGTAGATATTAAACATCTATGTTGGTCATGTAGATATTGTGTTGGTCATGTAGATATTAAACATCTATGTTGTTGGTCATCTATGTTGGTCATGTAGATATTAAACATCTATGTTGGTCATGTAGATATTAAACATCTATGTTGGTCATGTAGATATTAAACATCTATGTTGGTCATGTAGATATTAAACATCTATGTTGGTCATGTAGATATTAAACATCTATGTTGGTCATGTAGATATTTATCTTGTTGGTCATGTAGATATTAAACATCTATGTTGGTCATGTAGATATTAAACATCTATGTTGGTCATGTAGATATTAAACATCTATGTTGGTCATGTAGATATTAAACATCTATGTTGGTCATGTAGATATTAAAATCTACCTTGTTGGTCATGTAGATATTAAACATCTTGTTGGTCATGTAGATATTAAACATCTATGTTGGTCATGTAGATATTAAACATCTATGTTGGTCATGTAGATATTAAACATCTATGTTGGTCATGTAGATATTAAACATCTATGTTGGTCATGTAGATATTAAACATCTATGTTGGTCATGTAGATATTAAACATCTATGTTGGTCATGTAGATATTAAACATCTATGTTGGTCATGTAGATATTAAACATCTATGTTGGTTGGTTAAATGTAGATATTAAACCTTGTTGGTCATGTAGATATTAAACATCTATGTTGGTCATGTAGATATTAAACATCTATGTTGGTCATGTAGATATTAAACATCTATGTTGGTCATGTAGATATTAAACATCTACCTTGTTGGTCATGTAGATATTAAACATCTATGTTGGTCATGTAGTCTATGTTGGTAGATATTAAACATCTATGTTGGTCATGTAGATATTAAACATCTATGTTGGTCATGTAGATATTAAAAATGTTGGTCATGTAGATATCTATGTTGGTCATGTAGATATTAAACATCTATGTTGGTCATGTAGATATTAAACATCTATGTTGGTCATGTAGATATTAAACATCTATGTTGGTCATGTAGATATTAAACATCTATGTTGGTCATGTAGATATTAAACATCTATGTTGGTCATGTAGATATTAAACATCTATGTTGGTCATGTAGATATTAAACATCTATGTTGGTCATGTAGATATTAAACATCTATGTTGGTCATGTAGATATTAAACATCTATGTTGGTCATGTAGATATTAAACATCTATGTTGGTCATGTAGATATTAAACATCTATGTTGGTCATGTAGATATTAAACATCTATGTTGGTCATGTAGATATTAAACATCTATGTTGGTCATGTAGATATTAAACATCTATGTTGGTCATGTAGATATTAAACATCTATGTTGGTCATGTAGATATTAAACATCTATGTTGGTCATGTAGATATTAAACATCTATGTTGGTTGATATTCATGTAGATATTAAACATCTATGTTGGTCATGTAGATATTAAACATCTATGTTGGTCATGTAGATATTAAACATCTATGTTGGTCATGTAGATATTAAACATCTATGTTGGTCATGTAGATATTAAACATCTATGTTGGTCATGTAGATATTAAACATCTATGTTGGTCATGTTAGATATTAAACATCTATGTTGGTCATGTAGATATTAAACATCTATGTTGGTCATGTAGATATTAAACATCTATGTTGGTCATGTAGATATTAAACATCTATGTTGGTCATGTAGATATTAAACATCTATGTTGGTCATGTAGATATTAAATGTTGGTATGTTGGTCTTGTTGTAGATATTAAACATCTATGTTGGTCATGTAGATATTAAACATCTATGTTGGTCATGTAGATATTAAACATCCTTGTTGGTCATGTAGATATTAAACATCTATGTTGGTCATGTAGATATTAAACATCTATGTTGGTCATGTAGATATTAAAATCTATGTTGGTCATGTAGATATCTATGTTGGTCATGTAGATATTAAACATCTATGTTGGTCATGTAGATATTAAACATCTATGTTGGTCATGTAGATATTAAACATCTATGTTGGTCATAGATATTAAACATCTATGTTGGATATTAAACATCTATGTTGGTCATGTAGATATTAAACATCTACCTTGTTGGTCATGTAGATATTAAACATCTATGTTGGTCATGTAGATATTAAACATCTATGTAGATATTTGGTGGTCATGTAGATATTAAACATCTATGTTGGTCATGTAGATATTAAACATCTATGTTGGTCATGTAGATATTAAACATCTTGTTGGTCATGTAGATATTAAACATCTATGTTGGTCATGTAGATATTAACATCTATCTATGTTGGTCATGTAGATATTAAACATCTACCTTGTTGGTCATGTAGATATTAAACATCTATGTTGGTCATGTAGATATTAAACATCTATGTTGGTCATGTAGATATTAAACATCTATGTTGGTCATGTAGATATTAAACATCTTGTTGGTCATGTAGATATTAAACATCTATGTTGGTCATGTAGATATTAAACATCTATGTTGGTCATGTAGATATTAAAATCTATGTTGGTCATGTAGATATTAAACATCTATGTTGGTCATGTAGATATTAAACATCTTGTTGGTCATGTAGATATTAAACATCTATGTTGGTCATGTAGATATTAAACATCTATGTTGGTCATGTAGATATTAAACATCTATGTTGGTCATGTAGATATTAAACATCTATGTTGGTCATGTAGATATTAAACATCTATGTTGGTCATGTAGATATTAAACATCTATGTTGGTCATGTAGATATTAAAAACATGTAGATATTAAACATCTATGTTGGTCATGTGATATTAAACATCTTGTTGGTCATGTAGATATTAAACATCTATGTTGGTCATGTAGATATTAAACATCTATGTTGGTCATGTAGATATTAAACGTACCTTGTTGGTCATGTAGATATTAAACATCTATGTTGGTCATGTAGATATTAAACATCTATGTTGGTCATGTAGATATTAAACATCTATGTTGGTCATGTAGATATTAAACATCTATGTTGGTCATGTAGATATTAAACATCTATGTTGGTCATGTAGATATTAAACATCTATGTTGGTCATGTAGATATTAAACATCTATGTTGGTCATGTAGATATTAAACATCTATGTTGGTCATGTAGATATTAAACATCTTGTTGGTCATGTAGATATTAAACATCTATGTTGGTCATGTAGATATTAAAGATATTAAATGTAGATATCTATGTTGGTCATGTAGATATTAAACATCTATGTTGGTCATGTAGATATTAAACATCTATGTTGGTCATGTAGATATTAAACATCTATGTTGGTCATGTAGATATTAAACATCTATGTTGGTCATGTAGATATTAAACATCTATGTTGGTCATGTAGATATTAAACATCTATGTTGGTCATGTAGATATTAAACATCTATGTTGGTCATGTAGATATTAAACATCTATGTTGGTCATGTAGATATTAAACATCTATGTTGGTCATGTAGATATTAAACATCTATGTTGGTCATGTAGATATTAAACATCTATGTTGGTCATGTAGATATTAAACATCTATGTTGGTCATGTAGATATTAAACATACCTTGTTGGTCATGTAGATATTAAACATCTATGTTGGTCATGTAGATATTAAACATCTATGTTGGTCATGTAGATATTAAACATCTATGTTGGTCATGTAGATATTAAACATCTATGTTGGTCATGTAGATATTAAACATCTATGTTGGTCATGTAGATATTAAACATCTATGTTGGTCATGTAGATATTAAACATCTATGTTGGTCATGTAGATATTAAACATCTATGTTGGTCATGTAGATATTAAACATCTATGTTGGTCATGTAGATATTAAACATCTATGTTGGTCATGTAGATATTAAACATCTATGTTGGTCATGTAGATATTAAACATCTATGTTGGTCATGTAGATATTAAACATCTATGTTGGTCATGTAGATATTAAACATCTTGTTGGTCATGTAGATATTAAACATCTATGTTGGTCATGTAGATATTAAACATCTATGTTGGTTGGTGTTGGTCATGTAGATATTAAACATCTATGTTGGTCATGTAGATATTAAACATCTATGTTGGTCATGTAGATATTATCTATGTTGGTCATGTAGATATTAAACATCTATGTTGGTCATGTAGATATTAAACATCTATGTTGGTCATGTAGATATTAAACATCTTGTTGGTCATGTAGATATTAAAACCTTGTTGGTCATGTAGATATTAAACATCTTGTTGGTCATGTAGATATTAAACATCTTGTTGGTCATGTAGATATTAAACGTACCTTGTTGGTCATGTAGATATTAAACACCTTGTTGGTCATGTAGATATTAAACATCTATGTTGGTCATGTAGATATTAAACATCTATGTTGGTCATGTAGATATTAAACATCTATGTTGGTCATGTAGATATTAAACATCTGTTGGTTGGTCTATGTTGGTCATGTAGATATTAAACGATACCTTGTTGGTCATGTAGATATTAAACATCTATGTTGGTCATGTAGATATTAAACATCTATGTTGGATCATCTATGTTGGTAGAGATATTAAACATCTATGTTGGTCATGTAGATATTAAACATCTATGTTGGTCATGTAGATATTATCTTGTTGGTCATGTAGATATTAAACATCTATGTTGGTCATGTAGATATTAAACATCTATGTTGGTCATGTAGATATTAAACATCTATGTTGGTCATGTAGATATTAAACATCTATGTTGGTCATGTAGATATTAAACATCTATGTTGGTCATGTAGATATTAAACATCTATGTTGGTCATGTAGATATTAAACATCTATGTTGGTCATGTAGATATTAAACATCTATGTTGGTTGGTCATGTAGATATTAAACATCTATGTTGGTCATGTAGATATTAAACATCTATGTTGGTCATGTAGATATTAAACATCTATGTTGGTCATGTAGATATTAAACATCTATGTTGGTCATGTAGATATTAAACATCTATGTTGGTCATGTAGATATTAAACATCTATGTTGGTCATGTAGATATTAAAATCATCTATGTTGGTCATGTAGATATTAAACACCTTGTTGGTCATGTAGATATTAAACACCTCATGTGATATTAAACATCTATGGTCATGTAGATATTAAACATCTATGTTGGTCATGTAGATATTAAACATCTACCTTGTTGGTCATGTAGATATTAAACGTACCTTGTTGGTCAAGATATTAAATCTATGTTGGTCATGTAGATATTAAACATCTTGTTGGTCATGTAGATATTAAACATCTATGTTGGTCATGTAGATATTAAACATCTATGTTGGTCATGTAGATATTAAACATCTATGTTGGTCATGTAGATATTAAACATCTATGTTGGTCATGTAGATATTAAACATCTATGTTGGTCATGTAGATATTAAACATCTTGTTGGTCATGTAGATATTAAACATACCTTGTTGGTCATGTAGATATTAAACATCTATGTTGGTCATGTAGATATTAAACATCTATGTTGGTCATGTAGATATTAAACATCTATGTTGGTCATGTAGATATTAAACGTACCTTGTTGGTCATGTAGATATTAAACATCTATGTTGGTCATGTAGATATTAAACATCTATGTTGGTCATGTAGATATTAAACATCTATGTTGGTCATGTAGATATTAAACATCTATGTTGGTCATGTAGATATTAAACATCTATGTTGGTCATGTAGATATTAAACATCTATGTTGGTCATGTAGATATTAAACATCTATGTTGGTCATGTAGATATTAAACATCTATGTTGGTCATGTAGATATTAAACATCTATGTTGGTCATGTAGATATTAAACATCTATGTTGGTCATGTAGATATTAAACATCTATGTTGGTCATGTAGATATTAAACATCTATGTTGGTCATGTAGATATTAAACATCTATGTTGGTCATGTAGATATTAAACATCTATGTTGGTCATGTAGATATTAAACATCTATGTTGGTCATGTAGATATTAAACATCTATGTTGGTCATGTAGATATTAAACATCTATGTTGGTCATGATATTAAAGATATTAAACATAAACATGTTGGTTTATGTTGGTCATGTAGATATTAAACATCTATGTTGGTCATGTAGATATTAAACATCTATGTTGGTCATGTAGATATTAAACATCTATGTTGGTCATGTAGATATTAAACATCTATGTTGGTCATGTAGATATTAAACACCTTGTTGGTCATGTAGATATTAAACATCTATGTTGGTCATGTAGATATTAAACATCTATGTTGGTCATGTAGATATTAAACATCTATGTTGGTCATGTAGATATTAAACATCTATGTTGGTCATGTAGATATTAAACATCTATGTTGGTCATGTAGATATTAAACATCTATGTTGGTCATGTAGATATTAAACATCTATGTTGGTCATGTAGATATTAAACATCTATGTTGGTCATGTAGATATTAAACATCTATGTTGGTCATGTAGATATTAAACATCTATGTTGGTCATGTAGATATTAAACATCTTGTTGGTCATGTAGATATTAAACATCTATGTTGGTCATGTAGATATTAAACATCTATGTTGGTCATGTAGATATTAAACATCTTGTTGGTCATGTAGATATTAAACATCTATGTTGGTCATGTAGATATTAAACATCTATGTTGGTCATGTAGATATTAAACATCTATGTTGGTCATGTAGATATTAAACATCTATGTTGGTCATGTAGATATTAAACATCTATGTTGGTCATGTAGATATTAAATCTATGTTGGTTATGTAGATCTATGTTGGTCATGTAGATATTAAACATCTATGTTGGTCATGTAGAGATAAACATCTATGTTGGTCAAGATATTAAAAACATGTAGATATTAAACATCTATGTTGGTCATGTAGATATTAAAACATCTACCTTGTTGGTCATGTAGATATTAAACATCTATGTTGGTCATGTAGATATTAAACATCTATGTTGGTCATGTAGATATTAAACATCTATGTTGGTCATGTAGATATTAAACATCTATGTTGGTCATGTAGATATTAAACATCTATGTTGGTCATGTAGATATTAAACATCTATGTTGGTCATGTAGATATTAAACATCTTGTTGGTCATGTAGATATTAAACATCTATGTTGGTCATATGTTGGTCATGTAGATATTAAACATCTATGTTGGTTGATATTAAACATCTATGTTGGTCATGTAGATATTAAACATCTTGTTGGTCATGTAGATATTAAACATCTATGTTGGTCATGTAGATATTAAACATCTATGTTGGTCATGTAGATATTAAACATCTATGTTGGTCATGTAGATATTAAACATCTATGTTGGTCATGTAGATATTAAACATCTATGTTGGTCATGTAGATATTAAACATCTATGTTGGTCATGTAGATATTAAACATCTATGTTGGTCATGTAGATATTAAACATCTATGTTGGTCATGTAGATATTAAACATCTATGTTGGTCATGTAGATATTAAACATCTATGTTGGTCATGTAGATATTAAACATCTATGTTGGTCATGTAGATATTAAACATCTATGTTGGTCATGTAGATATTAAACACCTTGTTGGTCATGTAGATATTAAACATCTATGTTGGTCATGTAGATATTAAACATCTATGTTGGTCATGTAGATATTAAACATCTATGTTGGTCATGTAGATATTAAACATCTATGTTGGTCATGTAGATATTAAACATCTATGTTGGTCATGTAGATATTAAACATCTATGTTGGTCATGTAGATATTAAACATCTATGTTGGTCATGTAGATATTAAACATCTATGTTGGTCATGTAGATATTAAACATGTAGATATTCTTGTTGGTCATGTAGATATTAAACATCTATGTTGGTCATGTAGATATTAAACATCTATGTTGGTCATGTAGATATTAAACATCTATGTTGGTCATGTAGATATTAAAATCTATGTTGGTCATGTAGATATTAAACATCTATGTTGGTCATGTAGATATTAAACATCTATGTTGGTCATGTAGATATTAAACATCTATGTTGGTCATGTAGATATTAAACATCTATGTTGGTCATGTAGATATTAAACATCTGTTGTTGGTCATGTAGATATTAAACATCTATGTTGGTCATGTAGATATTAAAACATCTATGTTGGTCATGTAGATATTAAACATCTATGTTGGTCATGTAGATATTAAACATCTATGTTGGTCATGTAGATATTAAACATCTACCTTGTTGGTCATGTAGATATTAAACATCTATGTTGGTCATGTAGATATTAAACATCTTGTTGGTCATGTAGATATTAAACATCTATGTTGGTCATGTAGATATTAAACATCCTTGTTGGTCATGTAGATATTAAACATCTATGTTGGTCATGTAGATATTAAACATCTATGTTGGTGTTGTAGATATTAAACATCTATGTTGGTCATGTAGATATTAAACATCTATCATTAAACATCTATGTTGGTCATGTAGATCTATGTTGGTCATGTAGATAAACATCTATGTTGGTCATGTAGATATTAAACATCTATGTTGGTCATGTAGATATTAAACATCTATGTTGGTCATGTAGATATTAAACATCTATGTTGGTCATGTAGATCTATGTTGGTCAAATATTAAACATCTATGTTGGTCATGTAGATATTAAACATCTATGTTGGTCATGTAGATATTAAACATCTATGTTGGTCATGTAGATATTAAACATCTTGTTGGTCATGTAGATATTAAACATCTATGTTGGTCATGTAGATATTAAACATCTATGTTGGTCATGTAGATATTAAACATCCTTGTTGTCATGTAGATATTAAACATCTATGTTGGTCATGTAGATATTAAACATCTATGTTGGTCATGTAGATATTAAACATCTATGTTGGTCATGTAGATATTAAACATCTTGTTGGTCATGTAGATATTAAATATTAAATCTTGTTGGTCATGTAGATATTAAACATCTATGTTGGTCATGTAGATATTAACATCTACCTTGTTGGTCATGTAGATATTAAACATCTATGTTGGTCATGTAGATATTAAACACATCTATGTTGGTCATGTAGATATTAAACATCTATGTTGGTCATGTAGATATTAAACATCTATGTTGGTCATGTAGATATTAAACATCTATGTTGGTCATGTAGATATTAAACATCTACCTTGTTGGTCATGTAGATATTAAACATCTATGTTGGTCATGTAGATATTAAACATCTATGTTGGTCATGTAGATATAAACATCTATGTTGGTCATGTAGATATTAAACATCTATGTTGGTCATGTAGATATTAAACATCTATGTTGGTCATGTAGATATTAAACATCTATGTTGGTCATGTAGATATTAAACATCTATGTTGGTCATGTAGATATTAAACATCTATGTTGGTCATGTAGATATTAAACATCTATGTTGGTCATGTAGATATTAAACATCTATGTTGGTCATGTAGATATTAAACATCTATGTTGGTCATGTAGATATTAAACATCTATGTTGGTCATGTAGATATTAAACATCTATGTTGGTCATGTAGATATTAAACATCTTGTTGGTCATGTAGATATTAAACATCTATGTTGGTCATGTAGATATTAAACATGTTGTTGGTCATGTAGATATTAAACATCTATGTTGGTCATGTAGATATTAAACATCTATGTTGGTCATGTAGATATTAAACATCTATGTTGGTCATGTAGATATTAAACATCTATGTTGGTCATGTAGATATTAAACATCTATGTTGGTCATGTAGATATTAAACATCTATGTTGGTCATGTAGATATTAAACATCTATGTTGGTCATGTAGATATTAAACATCTATGTTGGTCATGTAGATATTAAACATCTATGTTGGTCATGTAGATATTAAACATCTATGTTGGTCATGTAGATATTAAACATCTATGTTGTTGGTCAACATCTAGATAAAACATCTATGTTGGTAATATTAAACATCTTGTTGGTCATGTAGACCTTGTTGGTCATGTAGATATTAAACATCTATGTTGGTCATGTAGATATTAAACACATCTATGTTGGTCATGTAGATATTAAACATCTATGTTGGTCATGTAGATATTAAACATCTATGTTGGTCATGTAGATATTAAACATCTATGTTGGTCATGTAGATATTAAACATCTATGTTGGTCATGTAGATATTAAACATCTATGTTGGTCATGTAGATATTAAACATCTATGTTGGTCATGTAGATATTAAATCTATGTTGGTCATGTAGATATAAACATCTATGTTGGTATGTAGATATTAAACACCTTGTTGGTCATGTAGATATTAAACATCTATGTTGGTCATGGCAACATAGATGTTTAATATCTATGAGCAACATAGATGTTTAATATCTACATGACCAACAAGGAATGCGTTAATATCTACATGACCAACATAGATGTTTAATATCTACATGACAACATAGATGTTTAATATCTACATGACCAACATAGATGTTTAATATCTACATGACCAACATAGATGTTTAATATCTACATGAGCAACATAGATGTTTAATATCTAAATGACCAACAGGTATGTTAATATCTACATGACCAACATAGAGGTTTAATATCTACATGACCAAACATAGATGTTTAAATATCTGCATGACCAACATAGATGTTTAATATCTACATGACCAACATAGATGTTTAATATCTACATAACCAACATATTGTTTAATATCTACATGACCAACATATCTCTACATGACCAACATAGATGTTTAATATATGCATGACCAACATAGGTATCTTTAATATCTACGCTGACCAACAGGTGCATTTAATATCTACGCCAGCGCCAACATAGATATTTAAATCATGACCAACAGCAAGCATGACCCGGCAAGTTTAATATCTGCATGACCAACAAAATGTTTAATATCTACATGACCAATGCAAAAAATGCGTTAATATCTGCATGCTCATTTATCCAAAATAGATGTTTAATATCAACATGACCATGACCTACAGAAATGTTTAATATCTACGCCAACCAACATAGATGTTAATATCTGCATGACCAACATAGATATTTAATATCTGACCAACATAGATATTTAATCTACATGACCAACATGTTAATATCTACGACAAGGCCTAAAGGTAATATTTAATATCTACATGACCAACATAGATGTTTAATATCTACATGACCAACATAGATGTTTAATATCTACATGACCAACATAGATGTTTAATATCTGCATGACCAACGATAGATGTTTAATATCTACATGCCCAACCAACATAGATGTTTAATATCTACATTACCAACATAGATGTTTAATATCATAACCAACATAGATGTTTAATATCTACATGAGCAACATAGATGTTTAATATCTACATGACCAACATAGATATTTTAATATCTACATGACCAGCATAGATGTTTAATATCTACATGACCAACAAGGTACGTTTAATATCTGCATGACCAGATAGATGTTTATCAACAGCAGATGTTTAATATCTACATGACCAACATAGATATTTTAATATCAACATGATATTTACAAATCGGTACGTTTAATATCATGATCAACATAGATGTTTAATATCTACATGACCAACATAGATATTTAATATCTACATGACCACATGACCAACATGGAATGTTTAACAATCTAGTATTAGCATGATGTTAATATCTACATGACAGCAGGAAACTGCGTTCAATATCTACACTGACCAACATAGATATTTAATATCTGCATGACCAACATAGATGTTGTATCTACGCTGACCAACATAGATAACGAAATATCTGCATGACAAAATAGATATTTAATAACTCAAATGACCAGCATAGATATTTAATGCATGACAGCAAGGTGCGTTTAATATCTACATGACCTTTATGAAGCATTTGGCATATCATGACCAACATATATTTAACCTATACCATGACCAACGGAAACTGCGTTGAATATCTGCATGACCAACATAGATATTTAATATCTGCGCTGACCAACATAGATATTTAATATCTACGCTGACAACATAGATATTTAATATCTGCATGACAACATAGATATTTAATATCTACATGGCTTCAAAATGAATGTTTAATATCTAGTGACCAGCATAGATGTTTAATGTCTACGCCGACCAACAGGTAAATTCTATCTTCCATGACAACATAGATATTTATCTACCTTATTGCACTCGATCTTTAATATCTAAAATGACCAACATAGATATTTATCTGCATGACAACGAATGCGTTGGTCTACATGACCAACATAGACTAGCTATATGCGACAGCATGATATTTAATATCTAAATGACAACATAGATATTTAATATCGATAACAAGAATTCGTTGTACATGACCAACATAAATTTAGCTAACGCCATGACAACATAGATTTTAATAATACTACATGACCAACAGATAACGTTTGCTCTCTACATGACAACATAGATATTTAATATCTACATGACAACATGAAATATTTAATATCTACATAACCAACAGGCTGCGTTTAATAATCTGCACTGACCAACAGATGCGTTTATCTCTACATGACCAACAGGTACGTTTATTATCTACATAACCAACATAGATATTTAATAATACCATGACCAACATAGATATTTAATATCTACATGACCTACGAATGCATTTATGCTCTACATAACCAACATAGATATTTAAATATCTACATGACCAACATAGATATTTAATATCTACATGACTTCCAACATAGATATTTAATATCTACATGACAACATAAATATTATATCTACATGACGATGCGTTATTATCTACATAACCAACATAGATATTAACTATCTACATGACCAACATGGAATATTTAATATCTACATGACCAACAGGTAATATCATGACCCAGCATGGAAGCGTTATCCTCTACATGACCAACAGAATAAGTTTATCTGCATAACCAATGGCACATAGACTCTTTAATATATCTCATGACCAACAGATGTTTAATATCACCATGACCAACATAGATATTTAATATACCATGACCAACATAGATATTTATCATCTACATGACCAACATAGATGTTTAATATCTACATGACCAACAGATGCGTTTAATATGCCATGACAACATAGATATTTTAACTATCTACATGACGCCAACAAAAATGCGTTTAATATCTACATGACAAATAGTATTTATATATCTACATCGCAGTACATAGTATTTAATCTCTACATGACAACATAGATATTTAATATCGATATTTAATATCACATCCTGAACATAGATGTCTCTACATGATTTCAACATAGATGATATCTGCATGACAACATGGAAATATTTATGTCTGCATGATAGCATAGATATTTAAATATCTACATGACCAACATAGATATTTTAATATCTAAGTAACCTAGCATATGTTTAATATCTACATGACAATAAAAATGCGTTAATATCATGACCAACATAGATATTTAATATCTGCATGACAACATAGATATTTTATCTACATGACCAACAGGCTGCGTTTAATATCACACAACCAACATAGATATTTTAATATATCTGCATGACCAACATAGATATTTATCATAGCGAGACATAGATATTTAATCTCTGCATGACAGCATAGATATTTAATATCTGCATGACCAATAGATGTTTAATATCTGCATGACCAACATAGATATTTATAATCTGCATGACAAAATAGATGTTTAATATCACAAGAAATGACCAGCATGGAATATTTAATAATATCTGCATGACCAACAGAACGCATTTAATATACCATGACACCAGCATGTACGTTAATGCATGACAACATAGATATTTAATATCTACATGACCAACATAGATGTTTAATATCTACATAACCAACAGAATACGTTTAATATCTAGATGACAGCAAGATGCGTTTAATATCTGCATAGCCAACATAGATGTTGAAATATCTGCATGAGCAACATAGACATTTTAATATCTACATGACGCAACATAGATACTTAATATCTACATAAAGACCAACATAGGATACGTTTAATATCTGTATCGATACATAGGCAGTTTAATATCTCCGCATGACCAACATAGATACGTTTAATATTTACATGACCAACTGGAAATGCGTTTATTATCATGACCAACGAAGACATTTAATATATCTGCATGACAACAGATTGCATTTAATGCTCTACATGACCAACTGGAAATAGTTTAATATCTACATGACAACGAATATCTACACATAACCAACATGGAATGTTTAATATCTGCATGACCAACATATTTAATATCTGCATGACCTACAGATGCGTTTAATATCTACATAACCAACATGGAAATATTTTAATATCTACATGACCAACATAGATGTTTAATATCTACATGACCAACATAGATATTTAATATCTACATGACAAGCATAGATATTTAATATCTACATGACCAACAGGCCTAACGTTTATTATCTACATAACCAACATAGATATTTAATACATGACAAAATGCGATGTTTAATATCTAAGAGTAATAATAGATATTTAATATCTGCATGACCAACGAAATGCGTTAATATCTACATGACCAACATGGAGCATTTAATATCTACATGACCAACATGGAAATATTTAATATCTAAATGACCAACATAGATGTTTAATATCGCTGGAAGTATGTTTAATCTACACCCAACCAACATAGATATTTAATAACTCTACATGACAACATCGATCTTAATATCTACGCGTAACATGAATGTTTAATATCATGACCAACATAGATATTTAATATCTACATGACCAACTGGAAAACGCATTTATTATCGACATAATAACATGAATATTTAATATCTGCATGACAATTGATAGATATTTTAATATCACCATGACAACAGAATGCGTTAATGTTTACATGATGCGTTTAATATCTACGCATGACCAACAGGCTACCGTTTAATAACTCTGCATGACAACAGATTGCGTTAATATCTACGCCAACAGGCAAGATTTATTATCTGCATAACCAACATAAGATATTTAATATCTACATGACCAACATAAATATTTAATATCTACATGATACAAATCATTTATCCTCTCATAACCAACATAGATATTTAATATCTACATGACCAACATAGATATTTAATATCTACGATATACCATGACCAACGGAGCTCGATTTAATATCTACATGACAGCAAGATGCGTTATTATCTCATAACCAACATAGATATTTAATATCTACATGACAATTAACATAGATATTTATCTACATGACCAACAAGTATAAATTAATCTCTGCATGACCAACATAGGCATTTAATATCTGCATGACCAACAGATAACGTTTATTATCTGCATAACCAACATGGAATTTGTTTAATATCTACATGACCAACATAGATATTTAATATCTACATGACCAACATAGATATTTAAATATCTACATGACCAACATGAGATGTTTAATATCTACATGACCAACGAGATGCGTTTAATATCTACATGACCAACATAGATGTTTAATATCTACATGTACAACAACAGGAATGCGTTTAATATCTGCCGCGGCCCATTATAAGATGTTTTATATATCTGCACTGACCGACTATAGATGTTTAATATCTACATCGACTGACACATAGATGTTTGATCTCTACACTGAACCAACATAGATGTTTTAATATCTACATGACCAACATAGATGATATCATCGCAGTACATGGGTAATCTCTACATGACCAGCATAGATATTTAATATCTACATGACCAACATAGATGTTGTATCTACGCCCAACCAACATGGGCTGTTAATATCTGCAGCCAACATAGATATTTAATATCACAAGAATGACCAACATAGATATTTAATATCTGCATGACAACAAAGATGCGTTTAATATCTACATGACCAACATAGATATTTAATGGTAACATGGAATGTTTAATATCACATGACCAACGGAAGCTAGTTTATCTACTGGCTGTTTAATATCTACGCCAATATATCTACATAGAACATGGAAATATTTAATCTCACCATGACCAACATAGATATTAATATCTACATGATAACATAGATATTTAATATCTACATGACCAACATAGATATTTAATATCTACATGACCAAAATAGATATTTAATATCTAAATGACCAACATAGATGTTAATATCTACATGACCAACGAATGCGTTGTATCTACATGACCAACATAGATGTTATCTACATGACCAACATAGATATTTAATATCTACATGACCAACAGGCTGCGTTAATATCTGCATGACCAACATGGAATATTTTAACTATCTACATGACCAACATAGATATTTAATATCTACATGATAACATAGATATTTAATATCTACATGACAACATAGATGTTTAATATCTACATGACCAAAATGGAATGTTTAATATCTAAATGACAACATAGATATTTAATATCTGCATGACCAACAGGCATAAGATTTAATATCTACATATTAGCATAGATATTTGACCAACATAGATATTTAATATCTAAATGACAACATAGATGTTTAATACTTTACATGACCAACAGGCATTTAATATCTACATGACCAACATAGGTATTTAATATATACATGACCAACATAGATATTTAACTATCTAAATGACCAACATAGATATTTAATATCTACATGACAACAGATGCGTTGTATATCTACATGACCAACATAGATATTTAATACTATACATGACAACATAAATTTTAATATGCATGACCAACAAAGATGCGTTTAATATCTACATGACCAATATTTAATATCTACATGACCAACATGGAAATGTTTAATACATAACAAGATGCATTTAATACATGACAAAGATGCATTTATATCTACATGACCAACTGGAAATGCATTTATGCCTATACATAACCAACATAGACATTTAATATCTACATGACAACATGGAATGTTGTCATCACATGACCTACAGGCTAGTTTAACTATCTACACCCAACCAACATAGATATTTAATATCTGCATGACCAGATATTTAATATCGCTGACCCAACATAGATATTTAATAACTCTACATGACCAACATAGATATTTAATGTCTACATGACCAACAAGATGCGTTATTATCTACATAACCAACATGGAATGTTTAATATCTATCTACATGACAACAATGCATGACCAACATAGGCGATTTGGCTATCTACATGACCAACAAAATGCGTTATTAATACATAACCAACAGATATTTAATATCTACATGACCAACATAGATATTTAATATCTGCATGACCAACATAGATGTTAATATCTGCATGACCAACAGCATGGAAATATTTAATATCTACATGACCAACATGGAATATTTAATATCTGCATGACCAACAAGATGCGTTTAATATCCCCATGACCAGATGTTAATATCATGACAAGCACTAATATCTACATGACCAAAATAGATGTTTAATATCATCGCGAGCATAGATATTTGTCTCTGCATGACAACATAGATGTTAATATCACCATGACCAACATAGGTAGCTAATCTACATCGCAATTTATAGATGTTTAATCTCATGTAACATGGAATGTTTAATATCTACATGACCAACATAGATATTTAATATCTACTTGACCAACATGGAATGTTTAATATCTGCATGACCAACATGGAGAAATGTTAATATCTAAATGACCAACATAAAATGTTATCTACATGATAACAAAGATGCGTTTAATATCTACATGACAACTTGCTTTACCTCTTTTTTAGCTTATGATGCTAATATCTACATATTTAACAAAGATGCGTTTAATATCTACACAACCAACATAGATGTTAATATCTACATGACCAACATAGATGACATGTCTACATAGCAATTTATATCTCGCGACCAGCATAGATATTTAATATCTACATGATTAACATAGATATTTAATATCTACATGATAACATAATTCTTTAATATCTACGCTGACAATGGAAATAATTTAATATCTAGGAAGCCAACATAGATATTTAACTCTGCATGACCAACAATTGCGTTTAATATCTACATGACCAACAGATATTTTAATATCTACATATTTAACATGATATTATCTAAACATAGATATTTAATGTCTACATGACAAACAGGCTTCGTTTAGCATAACCAACATAGATATTTAATATCTACATGACAACATAGACATTTAATATCTACATGACAACATGAAATATTTAATATCTGCATGACCAACTGCAACTCTACATAGCCAACATAGATGTTTAATATCTACAGAGCCAACATAGATATTTAACTGACCAACATAGATATTTAATATCTACATGACCAACATGGAATGTTAATACTCTCATGACCAACAGGCTCAAATTTAACCTCTGCATGACCAACATAAATTTAATATCTGCATGACAACATGGAATGTATATCTAGATGACAACATAGATGTTTAATATCTACGCTAATGCGTTAATATCTACATGACCAACATAGGTATTTAGCTCTATATGCATGACCCAGCATAGATGTATAATCTAAGAGCCAACATGGAATGTTTAATGTCTACATGACAACATGGAAGCGTTTATCTACATGACCAACATAGATATTTATGCCATACATGACCAATAGATTTTAATATCTACATGACAACGAAGATAAATTTAATCATGACCAACATAGATATTTAATATCTACATGAGCACCAACATAGATATTTAATATCACACATAACAACAGATGCGTTCTTTATATCTACATGACAACAAGATGCGTTAATATCTACATGGCACCAACATAGATGTTTGAATATCTACATGAAGGCTTAACATAGATGTTTAATATCTGCATGAGCTGTATAGATATTTATCTCTACATGACCAACATAGATATTTAGCTATCTACATGACCAACATAGATATCTACATGACCAACATGGAATGTTTAATATCCATGACAACAGGCCTGCGTTTAATATTTACATGACCAGCAAGATGCGTTATCTGCATTAACAGATTTGCGTTGTATATCTACGCGTTATGCTCTGCCAACAGATGCGTTTAATATCTACATGACCAACAAAGATGCGTTGTATCTACATAACCAATATCTGCATGACCAACATGGAAATATTTAATATCTGCATGACCTACAAGATACGTTAATATCTACATGGCGCCGACATGGAATGTTTATATCTACATGACAACATGAATGTTTAATATCTGCATGACCAACATGATGTTAACCATGACCAACATAGATATTTAGTAATATCACTGGACTCGTTGTATCTACATAACCAACATGAATATTTAATATCTGCATGACCAACATAGATATTTAATATCTGCATGACCAACGAAGACTCTTTGATTTATCTACATGACCAACATGGAAGCGTGTCATCTACGTGACCAACAGGCTACGTTTATTATCTGCATGAACCAACATAGATGACTAATATATCTACATGACCAACATAGATATTTAATATCACTTGACCAACATGGAATATTTAATATCTACATGACCAACATGGAAATATTTAGCTATTCTACATGACCAACATGGAGATATTTAATATCTACATGACCAACAGATAAATTTAATATCATGACCAACATAGATATTTAATATCACCATGACCAACGAATGCCGTTTAATATCTACGACCAAAATAGATGTTTAATAATCTACATGACAACATAGATATTTATATCTACATCGCGAAGACATAGATGTCTCTGCATATTCCAACATAGATATTTAATATCTACATGACAACATAGATATTTAATATATTACATCGCAGGAACATGAATGTTTAATCCATGACAACATAGATGTTTAACTATCTACATGACCAACATAGATATTTAATATCTACATGACCAACATGGAATGTTTAATAACTCTACGCTGACCAACATAGATATTTAATATATCTAAATGACCAACATAGATATTTAATATCTATGACCAATAAAGATGCGTTAATATCTACATGACAACATAGATATTTAATATCTACATGACCAACATGATATTTAATATGCCATGACAACGAGACTAGTTAATATCACCTAACCAACATAGATATTTAATACATGACCAACATAGATGTTTAATATCATAACGAACATAGATGTTAATCTCTACTTGACAACATATCTTTAATATATCTGCATGACCAAAGATATTTAATACATAACCAAAATCGTCTGTCATCACAAATGACCAACATAGATATTTAACTATCTACATGACCAACAGGCTGCGTTTAATATCTGCATGACCAACATAGATGTTAATATCTACATGACCAACATAGATATTTAATATCTAAATGACCAACATGGAATGTTTAATATCTACATGACCAACAGGCTTCGCGTTAATATCTACATATTCCAACATGAATGTTTAATATCTACATGACAGCATAGATGTCTACATGACCAACATAGATGTTTAGCTATCTGCATGACCAACGAAATGCGTTATTATCTACATAACCAACATAGATATTTAATATCTGCATGACAACATGATATTTAATATCATGACCAACATAGATATTTAATAACTCTACATGAGTAACATAGATATTTAATATCTAAATGACCAACATAGATATTTAATATCTACATGACAACAATTGCATTTAATATCTACATGACCAACATAGATATTTAATATCGCGACAACATAGATATTTTAATATCTAAATGACCAACATAGATATTTCAATATCTACGCTGACCAACATGAAATATTTAATGCTCTACATGACCAACATATATTTCTACTTGACCAACAGAATGCGTTGCTCTTACATGACCAACATAGATATTTAATATACAAATGACCAACATGGAATGTTTATTATCTGCATGACAACAGATGCGTTAATATGCATGACCAACATAGATATTTAATATCTACATGACAACTGTGCGTTATGACCAACATAGATGTTTAATATCTACGCATGACAACATAGATATTTAATATCTACTTGACCAACAGAGTATGACAGCCAACATATAGGCTCTTTAACTACATGACAACATGAGCATCTACTTGACCGAAGCAAGGCCTGCGTTTAATATCTGCATGACCAACGAATGCGTTAACTCTACGCCCGACTTAACCAGATATTTAATATCTACATGACCAACGGGAAATGCGTTAATATCTACATTACCAACAGGTACCAATATCTACATGACCAACATAGATGTGACCAACAGGAAGCTGTTAATATCCATGACCAACATGAATGTATATCTGCATGACAACAGATGCGTTAATATCTCTGCATGACCAACATAGATATTTAATATCTACATGACCAACAGATGTTTAATATGACCAACATGATGTTAATATATCTACATGAGCAACATAGATATTAATATCTACATGACCCAGCATAGTATTTAATATCTATGACCAACATAGATATTTAATAACTCTACATGACAACATAGATATTTAATATCTACGCGACCAACAGGCTGCGTTGTAATATCTACATGACCAACATGAATGTTTAATATCTGCATAACCAATACAGATATTTAATATCATGACAGCAAGGTATGTTTAATATCTACATGACTAACAAGGCTGCATTTAATATCTGCATGACCAACAGATACGTTAATATCTACATAACCAACATAGATATTTAATATCTGCATGGCAACATAGATATTTAATATCTACATAATAACAATTGCGTTTAATATCTGCATGACAACATAGATATTTAATATCTACATGACCAACATAGATATTTAATATCTACTTGACCAACAGGTAGTATTTAATATCTACATGACCAACATAGATATTTAATGCTCATGACCAACGAAATTTATGTTAATATCTCATTACCAACGAGGTATCTTCTTAATACCGCTGACACCAACATAGATATTTAATATCTACATGACAACGAGGCATTTAATATCTACATGACAAGCATAGATATATTAATGCGTTTAATCTCATGACCAACATGAATGTTTAATATCACATGACCAACATAGATATTCCTACATGACAGATGTTTAATATCTACATGAAACAGCATAGATGTTTATTATCACCATGACAACATGGAAATGTTTAATATCTGCATGACCAGCATAGATATTTAATATCTACACTGACCAACATGGAAGTATTTTAATATCTACATGACAACAGATGCGTTAATATCTACATGACCAACATAGATATTTAATCACTGCATAACCAACATAGATATTTAACCTATCTACATGACCAATGCGTTATATGCATGACAACGAAATGCGCTATCTCTGCATGACCAACAAGGCTGCGTTTAATATCTCATAACCAACATAGATATTTAATATCTACATGACAACATAGATATTTAATATCTACATAACCAAGACTGCGTTAATATCTACGCTGACCAACGTAAATAACTATCTACATGACCAACATAGATATTTAATATCTACATAACCAACATGAAATATTTAATATCTACATATTAACGAAATTAAATTTAATATCTGCATGACAACCCAGATACGTTTAACTATCTACATGACCAACATAGATGTTTAATAATACATGACCAACATAGATATTTAATATCTGCATAACCAACATAGATATTTAATATCTACATGAAGCAACGAATGCGTTTAATATCTGCATGACCAACATAGATATTTAATATCTACATAACCAACATAGATATTTATTCTTACTACATGACAACAGATGCGTTTAATATCTGCATGACCAACATAGATATTTAATATCTGCATAACCAACATAGATATTAATATCTACATGACCAACAGGCTGCGTTGCTAACTCTGCATGACCAACAGGCACTATTTAATATCTGCATGACAACGAAAATTGCGTTTAATATCTACATGGCTTCCAATAGCAGATGTTTAATATCTACATGACAACATAGATGTTTAATATCTACATGACAACAGATGCGTTTAACATATCTACATGACAACATGGAGATATTTAATCTACGCTGACCAACATAGATGTTTAATATCTACATAACAACATGAAATATTTAATATCTACATGACCACAGGAATGCGTTAATCTCTACATGACAACATAGATATTTAATATCTACATGACCAACATAGATATTTAAGCTTCTCTACATAACAACATGAAATATTTAATATATCATGACCAACATAGATATTTAACTATCATAACCAATATGGAAATATTTATGCTACTTGACAGCCCAAGGTATGTTTAATATCTACATGACCAACAGCAAATATTTAATATCTACATGACAACGAGAATGCATTTAATATCTACATGACAACAAGGCTATCTTTAACTAACTCTGCATGACAACATAGATATTTAATATCTACCAACGAAATTTGCGTTTAATATCTGCATGACCAACAATATGCGTTAATATCTACATGACAACATAGATATTTGATATCATGACATAGATGTTTAACAATGCAGCATAGATGTTTAATATCTACATGAAACCTGAGTACGTTTAATACATGACAACATAGATGTTTAATATCTCATGACCAACATAGATATTTAATATCTACATAACCAACGGGAATACGATTAATATCTACATGACCAACATAGATATTTAATATCTACATGACCAACATGGATATTTAATATCTGCATGACCAGCATGAGTGTTGTTATCTGCATATTAACGGGATGCGGTGCTCCTCTACATGACCAACATAGATATTTAATATCTACATGACAACATAGATATTTAATATCTACATGACCAACATAGATATTTAATATCTACATAACCAACATAGATATTTAATATCCATGACCAACGAAGAAAGCTGCGTTAATATCATGACCAGCAGGCTAGATTTAATATCCATGACAACATGAGTATTTAATATCTACATGACCAACATGAAATGTTTAATATCTACATAACCAACATGGAAGTGTTTAACCTATCTACATGAGCAACATAGACTGTTTAATATCTGTGACAACAGGTAAATTTAATAGCTCACCATGACAACATAGATATTTAATATCTGCATAACCAACATGAATATTTAATATCTACATGACAGACTGCGTTTAATCATGACAGGCTTCGTTTAATGCTCTACATGACCAACGTTTAATAATCTACATAACCAACATAGATATTTAATCTACATGACAACATAGATATTTAACTATCTACATGACCAACAGGCCGTTTATATCTACGCTGACAACATAGATATTTAATATCTACATGACAACATAGATATTTAATATCTACATAACATGGAATATTTAATATCTACATACGAAACCGTTTAATATCTACATGACAACATAATATTTTAATATCTACATGACAACATAGATATTTAATATACCATAACCAACAGATATTTAATATCTACATGACCAACATAGATATTTAATATCTACATAACTTAACATAGATATTTTAATATCTACTTGACCAACTGAAGCATGTTTAATATCTACATGACAACATAGATATTTAATATCTACATGACCAACGAGAATTCAAATTTAATATCACCATGACCAACAAGGTATCTTTAACTATCTACATGACCAACATAGATATTTATATCTACGCCAACAGCAATTGCGTTGTATATCACACCATGACCAACGTCTGCGTTTAATATCTACATGACCAACATGAAATGTTTAATATCTGCATGACAACATAGATATTTAACTATCTACATAACCAACATAGATATTTAATATCTACATGACCACAAATTGCGTTATCTACATGACCAACATGAATGTTTATCATATCTGGCAACATAGATATCATAACCAACGAGGCTGATCTGCATATGTATTTAATATCTACATGACAACATAGATATTTTAATCTACATAACCAACATAGGCTTTAATATCTACATGACCAGCATTGCATTAATATCTACATGTTTAATTAATCTCTGCATGACAACATAGATAATGCAATAACTCATGACCAATAGATGTTTAATATCTACATAACCAACATGGGTAATATCTACATGAGCTGCGCAGATATTTAATATCTACATGACAAAGATGCGTTTAATATCTACATGACCAACATAGATGTTAATATCTACATAACCAACATAGATCTTTAGCATGACCAACAGGCGTTAATATACTACATGACAACCTTTAATAACTCTACGCTAACCAACATGAATGTTTAATATCTGCATGACCAACATAGATATTTAATATCTACATGACCAACGAGATGCGTTAATATATCTGCATGACCAACATGAATGTTTGTATCTACATGGTAGCGCCAGATGTTTAATATCTACATAACCAACATAGATATTTAATCATCTACATGACCACAGAATACGTTATCTACATGACCAACATGAATGTTTAATATCTCGCTGACCCATGGAAGTATCCATAACGCACCATTTAATATCTGCATGACCAGCATGAATGTTTGGCACCAATCTGCATGGCGCCAACATTAGATATTTATTCATCTACGCTGACCACGAAATGCGTTGCTCTCTGCATGACCAACATAGATATTTAATATCTACGCTGACCAACATGGATATTTAATATCTGCATGACCGAAGCAATTGCGTTTAACATATGCTCATGACCAGAAGCGTAGATGTCGTATATCTGCATGACCAACAGGCTCGTTTGTATCTGCGGCCAACATAGATATTTAATCATGACAACATAGGTATTTAATATCTACATGACCAACATAGATATTTAATATATCTACATAACCAACGGGAATGCGTTGTATCTGCATGATAACATAGATATTTAATATCTACATGACCACGAAACCGTTTAATATCTACGCGATAGCAATGCGTTTAATATCTACATGACAACACCTTCTACATGACCAACATAGATATTTAATATCTGCATAACCAACATAGATATTTAATATCTACATGACCAACCTGAGAAGTATGTTTAACTAACTCTACGCATGACCAACATAGATATTTAATATCTACGCTGACCAACATAGATATTTAATATCTCTTGACCAGCAAAGGCTATGTTTAATATTCATCACCATGACCAACATGGAAATATTTAATCATGACAGAATGCGTTAATATCTACATTTAACAAGGTAATCTTAATATCTATGACCAACATGATATTTAATATCTACATGACCAACTGAGAAATCATTTATCATGACCAACAAATTAATTTAATATCTACATGACCAACAAGAGTAAATTTAATATCTACATAACCAACATAGATATTTAATATCTACATGACCAACATAGATATTTAATATCACATGTAGCCGGAGGTACATTTAATACTCTGCATGAACCAACATAGATGTGCAAATATGCACATGACCCAACATAGATATTTAGCTATCATATTAACATAGATATTTAACTCTGACAACAGGGAATATACATGACGCAAGATGCGTTTAACATATCTACATGACCAACATATTTATATCATGACCAACATAGATATTCAATATCTATAACCAACATAGATATTTAATACTACGCGGCAACATAGATGTTAATGATCTACATGACCAACAGGACTAACGTTTAATATCTACATGACCAACATAGATTAATATCTACATGACCAACATAGACAAGCTAGAAGATCACAGTCATAGATGTTTAATATCTACATGACCAACAAGGTAATTTAATATCTACATGACCAAACAAGATGTTGGCGTTTAATTTTAATCTACATGACCAACAAGGAATGCCACATTCAGACCACATAGATGTTTAATATATGACCAACATATACGATATCTACATGACCAACATAGATATTTAATACTATCAAATATATGACATCAGCATCAACAAGGCATTGCTTAATATCTACATGACCAATAGCGTTAATACATGACCAACATAGATAATATAATATCTCATGACCAAAGATGCGTTTAATATCTAACATAGATGTTTGAACATCCAACATATTGATGTTTGTAGCGATCCACAAGACCATAGATGTTTAATATCTACATGAGCATCTACATGACCAAATAGATGTTTAATATCTACATGAGCAACATAGATGTTTAGATATCAAATATGACTTAACATAGATATTTATATATCTACGACCAACAAGATATTTATCTACATGACCAACATAGAGGTTTAATATCATGACAACATAGATGTTTAATATCTGCATGACCAACATAGAGTGTTTAATATCTACATGACCAACATAGATATTCTCTACATGACCAACAACCTGCGTTTAATATCTACACACCATGACATCTACATGACCAACAGATGCTTTAATATCTACATGACCAACATAGATGTTTAATATCTACATGACCAACATGGAGTGTTTATTATCTACATGACCACACAGATGTTTAATATCTGCAATATAGATGACCAACAGATATTAGATGTTTAATATTCACATGACCAACATAGGATAACTAACATTTAATCTCTACATAACCAACATAGATATTTAATATCTACGACTAAAAGATGTTTAAATATCTACATGACAACATAGATGCGTTTAATACTCTGCATGACAACATGGAATGTTTAATATCTGTTACATGACCAACATAGATGTTTTAATATCTACATAACCAACATGGAATATTTAATATCTACATGACAACAGGCCGTTTCTCATAACTAACATGACCAACATAGATGCGCATTTGAATATGACCAACAGGTATGTTAATAATCTACAAATATGATATTTAATATCTACATGGACCAAATATAGATAATTAATATCTACATGACCCAACATAGATCTTTATATCTACATGACCAAATATATGTTTAATATCTACATGACCAACAAGGTACGTTTAATATCTACATGAGCAAATATAGATGACCAGCTGTCTGCGTTATGCTCATCTGCATGACCAATATGAAATGTTTAATCTGCATAAACCAACATTTTAATTATCACCATATGCAACATAGATATTTAATATCTACATGACCACATAGATGTTTAATATCTACATGACAACATAGATTTTATCTACGAACATAGATATTTAATATCTCACATAACCAACATGGGACGTTTAATATCTACATGACCAACATAGATATTTAATATCTACATGACAACATAGATATTTAATATCTACATGACAAAGGTAATAGTTTAATATCTACATAACCAACATGATGTTTAATATCTACACCAACATGACTTGAAACGAATGCAGTTTCAATATCTGCATGATTTAATACTTCAATGAGCAACATGATTTAATATCTACATGACCAACATAGATATTTAATATCTACATGACCAACATAGATATTTAATATCTACATAATAACATAGATGTTTATCTACATGACCAACATAGATGTTTTATCTACATGACCAACATAGATGCGTTTAATGACCAACTGCATGACAAACATACATGTTTAATATCTACGCAACCAAAATAGATGTTTAATATCTATTACATGATTCAATATAGATGTTTAATATTCATGACCAACATGCGTTTAATATCTGCATAACCAACATAGATGTTTAATATCTACATGACCACAAGAATATTTAATATCTACATGACAAGGGCATGTTTAATAACTGACCAACGAATATCTACGTAGCAAGCACAATATCTACATGACCAACATAGAGGTTTAATATCTACATGACCAACATAGATATTTAATATCTACATCTAACAAAGATATTTAATATCTACATGACCAACATAGATGTTTAATATCTACATGACCAACATATCTCATGATAACATAGATTTTAAAATCTCATACAACATAGATGTTTAATATCTACAACATAGATATTTAATATCTACATGAGCAACAACATGAGTATTTAATATCTACATGACCAACATAGATATTTAATATCTACATGACTCAACAAGGTACGTTAATATCTACATGACAACATAGATATTTAATAATCTACATGACAACATAGTTTAATATCTACATGACCAACATAGAGGAAATCAAACAAGGCATTTAATATCTACATGACCAAACATAGATGTTTAATATCTACATAACCAACATAGATGTTATCTACATGACCAACATAGATGTTTATCTACATAACCAACATAGATGTTTAATATCTACATGACCAACATAGATGTTTAATATCTACATGACCAACATAGATGTTGAATATCTACATGACCAACAAAGTACGTTTAATATCTACGTGACCAAAATAGATGCATACATGAAATAGATGCTTAATATCTACATGACCACTAAGTACGTTCACATGAATATCTACATCTACATGACCAACATATTGCCATCTATATGACCATTAGATGTTCATATCTACATAACCAGTATAGATATTTAACATCTACATGACCAACATAGATGTCAATGTCTACATGACCAACAATATCTGCAAGATAATCAACATAGATATTTAATATCTACATGACCAAACATAGATGTTTAATATCTACATGACAACATAGATATTTAATATCTACATGACCAACATAGATATTTAACATCTACATTGACAACATAGATATGTTTAATATCTACATGACCAACATAGATATTTAATATCTACATGACCAGATAATTACTGCGTTAATATGCGCACATTACATGTACAACAAAGGAACGTTTAATATCTACATGACCAACATAGATGTTTAATATTTAATAGATGTTTAATATCATGACCCAAGGCAAATTGCGTTTCTTAATATCTACATGACCAACAAGGTACGTTTATCGCGTTCAACAAGGTATGCTTAATATCTACATGACCAACAGATGCGTTTAATATCTACATTATTCTTAACCAACATAGCTTTTCTATTTACACCAACATAGATATTTAATATCTACATAACCAACAAGCTTATTATCTGCATGACCAACATAGATATTAATATCTAAGCATAACCAACATAGATATTTAATATCTACATAATCAACATAGATGCTTAATATCTACATGACCAACAAGGTACATTTAATATCTACATGACCAACATAATGCGTTAATATCTACACATGACCAACATATTTAATATCTACATGACCAATAGATATTTAATATCTACATAACAAGGCAACTATACAATATTTAAGGTTTATCTACATGACCAACATAGATATTTAATATCTACATGACCAAACAAGGTACTTAATATCTACATGTTTAGATATCTGCATGACAAACATAGATGTTTAATATCTATATAACCAACATAGATATTTAATATCTACATGACCAACAAGGAATGCGTTTAATATACTGCATGACCAATATAGAGGTTTAATATCTACATGACCAATATAGATGTTTAATATCTACATGACCAACATGAATGTTTAATTACATGACCAACAAGGCACGCTTAATATTCACATGACCAACAAGGTATCTACATGACCAGCAAGGATACGTTAATATCTACATGACCAATATAGAGGCCTAATATCTGCATGACCAAAGATAGATGTTTAATATCTGCATGACCAACAAGGTACGTTTAATATCTACATAACCAACATACGTTTAATATCATACGACCAACATAGATGTTTAATATCTACATGACCAACATAGAAATATTTAGATGTTAATATCTACATCTGCATGAGCAACATGGAATATTTAATATCTCATGACCAACATAGATGTTTAATATCTACATGACCAACATATGATGCTTTCATTTATTAATATACATGACCAATATAGATATTTAATATCTACATAACCAACATAGATAACGTTAATATCTACGCTGACAACATGGTATTTAATATCTACGCCAACTAAAATAGATATTTAACATCTACATGACCAACAAGGCACGTTTAATATCACATGACCAACATAGATGTTTAATATCTGCATAACCAACATAGATATTTAATATCTACGACCAACATGTTTAATATCTATCATAGATGCTTAATATCTACATGACCAACAAACACGCGACATTCAGACCTAAAATATTTAATGCATGACCAACATAGATGTTGTTGGACCAACAAATTTTCTTATCTACATGACCAACATAGATGTTTAATATCTACATGACCAACATAGATGTTTAATATCATGACCACTATAGGTTTTATCTACATAACCAAGTAGAGTTTAATATCTACATGATCAACATAGATGCGTTGTAATATCTACATGACCAACAAGGTACGTTTATATCTATCATGACATAGATGAAATATTACATAATAGATGTTTACATTCACATGACCAAATATAGATGTTTAATATCTACATGATCTACATAAACAGATAGATGTTTAATCTACATGACAACATAGAGATATTTAATATCTATCTATAACCAACATAGATGTTTAATATCTACATGACCAACAAAGCAAACGTTTAATATCTACATGACAAACATGATGTTTAATATCTACATAACCAACGTTAGATGTTTAATCACCATAACCAACATAGATATTTAATATCTACATGACCAACATAGATATTTTATCTACATGACCAACATAGATGCTTAATATCTACATGACCTCTAGACATGACAACATAGATGTTTAATATCTGATGACCAACAAGGTAGATATCTACATATCTACATAACCAACATGACCAAATAGATAATTAATATCTACATGACCAAAGAATGCGTCTACATATCAGATGCATGACCAACATAGATATTTAATATCATGACCAACATAGATGTTTAATATCTTCATAACCAACAAGGCAGATATTTATCTATCTACAATGACAACACAGATATTTAATATCTACAACCAACATTAATGTAATATCTATGACCAACAAGGTATGTTTAATATACATGACCAACAATAGATATTTAACCAACAAGGTCTCACATGACCAGCAAGGTATTTAATATCTCATGACCAACAAGGCTTATATCTAAGACAGACCAATATACAAGATTCACATGACCAACAAATGCTGCTTTATCATCTACATAACCAACATAGCATGCGTTAATATCTACGACCAACGTAGATGACCAATTCAAACATAGATGTTTAATATCTACATGACCAGCATAGATATTTAATATCTACATGACAACATAGATATTTAATATCTCAACAAGGCATAACCATGACCATAGATAGATTTAATCTACATGACAACATAGATGTTTATCTCTGCATGAGCAACATAGATAAAAGCATCTGCATTATCAACAGGCGCCATTGCATTCATAACCAACATAGATGCTTAATATCTAAATATCTACATGACCAACATAGATGTTAAATATCTGCATGATAACAAAGTACGCGTTAATATCTACATGACTCAACATAGATGTTTAATATCTACATGACCAACATAGATGCTATGACCAACATATTGCCACATCTACATGACCAACATAGATATTTAATATCTACATCAGACCAACATAGACCAATTTAATATCTACATGACCAACATAGATCTTTAATATCTACACCAACAAGGTACGCTGTTATCTACACACCAACATAGATGTTTAATATCTACATGACCAACATAGATGATATTTAATATTTTTCATCTACATAAACCAACATGGAAATATTTAACATCTATGACCAACATAGATGTTTAATATCTACATGACCAACAAGGTGCGTTTATATCTGCATGACCACATAGATGTTTATCTAATGATCAACATAGAGTGTTAATATCTACATGTAATCAACATAGATTTTAATATCTGACAACTTAAATGCGTTAATATCTACATAACCAACATAGATGTTTAATATTCAGCATGACCAACATAGATATTTTAATATCTACATGACCAACATAGATAATTAATATCTACATAACCAATAATGTTTAATATCTGTGTACAACAAAGGAACGTTTAATATCACATGACAACATAGATGTTTAATATCTACATAACCAAACATAGATGTTTATCTACATGACCAACAAGGTATTTAATATCTACATGACCAACAAGGTACGTTAATATGACACACCAACAAGGTACGTTTAATATCTATGACCAACAGATGTTTAAGATCTACATGACCAACATAGATGTTTAATATCTACATGACAAACATAGATATTCATGAACCTCTGCATACATGACCAACATAGATTTTAATATCTACATAACCAACATAGATGTTTAATATCTACATGACCAACAGGACACCACATAACCAACATAGATTTAATATCTGATGACCAACATAGATAATGTTTAATGACCAAATAAGGTACATTTAATATCTACATGACCAACATAGATGTTTAGATATCATGACCAACATAGATGTTTAATATCTACATAACCAACATAGATGTTTAATATCTACATGACCAACAAGGTACGTTTAATATCTACATGACCAAATTTGGAGGTCATCTACATGACCAAACATAGATAATTAATATCTACATGACCAACATAGACTAACGCTAATATTTAACATAGATGTTTAATATCTACATGACCAACATAGATGTTTAATATCTACATGACCACCAACAAGGCATACATCTACATGACCAACATAGACAGCCACTAAGAAGGATCAACATAGATGTTTAATATCTACATGTACAACAAAGGAATATTTAATATCTACATGACCAACATAGATATTTAATATCTACATAACCAACATAGATATTTAATATCTACATGACCAACAAGGTACGTTTAATATCTACACCAACAACCAACATGACCAACAAGGTATTTAATATCTACATGACCAACAAGGATGCTTAATATCTACATGACCAACATAGATATTTAATATCTACATGACCAACATAGATGTTTAATATCTACATGACCAACAAGGTACGCTTACTCTACAACAACATAGATGTTAATATCTACATGACCAACATAGATGTTTAACATTCATATGACCAACATTTAATATCTGCATGACAAACATGAATGTTTAATATCTACATAACCAACATAGATGTTTAATATCTACATGACCATCAAGGTACTTAATATCAACATGACCAACATAGATGTTTAATATCTACATGATTACCAGTAATGCTTAATATCTACATGACCAAAATAGACACAACATAAATGTTTAATATCTACATGACCAACATAGATGCTTAATATCTAACATAACCAATATACGTTTAATATCTGCATGACCAACATTGCGTTAACTGCATGACCAACATAGATATTACAATATCTGCATGACCAACATAGATATTTAATACCATAACCAGGCAGAGAATACGTTTAATACATGACCAACATGAATGCATGACCACGAAATTGCTCTTCATGACCAACAATATCAATTTACAATATCTACGTGACAGATATTTAATATCTACATAACCAACGCCAGATGTTAATGCCATGACCAACATGAAATATTTACAATATCATGACAGCAGGAATCGTTTTATCTGCATGACCGCGCCGATATTTGAATATCGCAGCAACATAGATATCTACGTGACTACGAAATGCGTTAATACCGGTAACAATCTTTGTTTAACTCTCTACATGACCAACATGGAGTATTTTAATAATACGCATGATAAATTTAATATCTACATGTTCAGCTAAAATCAACTAATATCTCATGACCAACATAGGCTAATATCGCGACTGTATCAAATCAACAATCTACAACCAACATAGATGTTTAATATCTACATGACCAACATAGATGTTTAATATCTACATAACCAACATAGATATTTAATATCTACATGACCAACATAGATATTAATATCTACATGACCATGACCAATCTAAGGACCAACATGATGTTTAAATCTCATGACAACATAGATGTTTAATATCTACATGACCAAACATAGATGTTTAATATCTACATGACCAGCACAGATCGTTCAACATAGATATCTACATGACCAACATAGATGTTCTATCTACGCTGACCAACAAGATATTTAATATCGCACGACAACGAATAGATGTTTAATATCTGCATGACCAACATAGATGTTTAATATCTACATGACCAACATGGGTATGTTTAATACGCTTCTTAATATCTATAATATTTATAGATAATTAATATCTACATGACCAAGGATGATGCGTTTAATATCTACATGACCAAATAACGAATCTACATTAGATGCTTTCACATCTACATGACCAACAAGGTACGTTAATATCAACAAGGTACGCTATCAACATGACCAACATGTTTAATATATCATGACCAGCATAGATGTTTATCTACATGAACATAGAGGTTTAATATCTACATATTCCAACATAGATGTTTAATATTCATACGACCAACAAGGTACGTTTAATATCTACATAATCCAATATAGATGCTTGAAGACCATGTGACTAACATAGATGTTTAATATCTACACACCAACATAGATGTTTAATATCTACATGATAAATGATGTTTAACATCTGGCATACAGCCCATATGTTTAATATTCACATGACCAACAAGGTACGTTTAATATCTACGACCACTATAGAGGTTTAATATCTACATGACAACATGATGTTTGTTATCTAAGGTTCAACATAGATGTTTAATATCTACATGACCAATACAGATGTTTCTCTAATATCCACATGACCAACATAGATGCTTAATATCTACATGACCAACATAGATGTTTAATATCTACATAACCAACATAGAAAGTTTTAACATCTAGCATGACTCGTTTAATATCTACATGACCAAGGTACGTTTAATATCTACATAACCAACATAGATGCTTAATATCTACATGACCAAACAGATGTTTAATATCTACATGACCAACAAGGTAGCGTTTAATATCTACATGACCAACATAGATGTTTAATATCTACATGACCAACATAGATGTTTAATATCTACATAGACCAACATAGATGTTTAATATCTACATAACCAACATAGAACGTTTAATATCTACATGACCAACAAGGATGTTTAATATCTACATGACCAACATAGATGTTTAATATCTACATGACCAACATAGATGTTTAATATCTACATGACCAAATATAGATGTTTAATATCTACATGACCAACATAGATGTTTAATATCTACATAACCAACATAGATGTTTAATATCTACATGACCAACATAGATGTTTAATATCTACATGACCAACATAGATGTTTAATATCTACATGACCAACATAGATGTTTAATATCTACATGACCAACATAGATGTTTAATATCTACATGACCAACATAGATGTTTAATATCTACATGACCAACATAGATGTTTAATATCTACATGACCAACAAGGTATGTTTAATATCTACATGACCAACATAGATGTTTAATACGACCAAACAAGGCACGCACATCTACATGACCAACATAGATGTTTAATATCTACATGACCAACAAGGTACGTTTAATATCTACATGACCAACAAGGTACGTTTAATATCTACATGACCAACAAGGTACGTTTAATATCTACATGACCAACATAGATGTTTAATATCTACATGACCAACATAGATGTTTAATATCTACATGACCAACATAGATGTTTAATATCTACATGACCAACATAGATGTTTAATATCTACATGATAAACATAGCGTTTAATATCTACATGACCAACATAGATGTTTAATATCTACATGACCAAATAGATGTTTAATATCTACATGACCAACAAGGATGTTTTAATTCTACATGACCAACATAGATGTTTAATATCTACATGACCAACAAGGTACGTTTAATATCTACATGACCAACATAGATGTTTAATATCTACATGACCAACATAGATGTTTAATACATGACCAACATAGATGTTTAATATCTACATGACCAACAAGATGTTTAATATCTACATGACCAACATAGATGTTTAATGACCTACATGACGTTTAATATCTACATGACCAACATAGATGTTTAATATCTACATGACCAACATAGATGTTTAATATCTACATAACAACAACATATGACCAACATAGATGTTTAATATCTACATGACCAACATAGATGTTTAATATCTACATGACCAACATAGATGTTTAATATCTACATGACCAACATAGATGTTTAATATCTACATGACCAACATAGATGTTTAATATCTACATGACCAACAAAGTATGTTTAATATCTACATGACCAACATAGATGTTTAATATCTACATGACCAACATAGATGTTTAATATCTACATGACCAACATAGATGTTTAATATTAATGATCTACATGACATGACCAACATAGATGTTTAATATCTACATGACCAACATAGATGTTTAATATCTACATGACCAACATAGATGTTTAATATCTACATGACCAACATAGATGTTTAATATCTACATGACCAACAAGGATGTTTAATATCTACATGACCAACATAGATGTTTAATATCTACATGACCAACATAGATGTTTAATATCTACATGACCAACATAGATGTTTAATATCTACATGACCAACATAGATGTTTAATATCTACATGACCAACATAGATGTTTAATATCTACATGACCAACATAGATGTTTAATATCTACATGACCAACATAGATGGTTTAATATCTACATGACCAACATAGATGTTTAATATCTACATGACCAACATAGATGTTTAATATCTACATGACCAACATAGATGAGCAACATAGATGTTTCTACATGACCAACATAGATGTTTAATATCTACATGACCAACATAGATGTTTAATATCTACATGACCAACATAGATGTTTAATATCTACATGACCAACATAGATGTTTAATATCTACATGACCAACATAGATGTTTAATATCTACATGACCAACATAGATGTTTAATATCTACATGACCAACAAGGTACGTTTAATATCTACATGACCAACATAGATGTTTAATATCTACATGACCAACATAGATGTTTAATATCTACATGACCAACATAGATGTTTAATATCTACATGACCAACATAGATGTTTAATATCTACATGACCAACATAGATGTTTAATATCTACATGACCAACATAGATGTTTAATATCTACATAACCAACATAGATGTTTAATATCTACATGACCAACATAGATGTTTAATATCTACATGACCAACATAGATGTTTAATATCTACATGACCAACATAGATGTTTAATATCTACATGACCAACATAGATGTTTAATATCTACATGACCAACATAGATGTTTAATATCTACATGACCAACATAGATGTTTAATATCTACATGACCAACATAGATGTTTAATATCTACATGACCAACATAGATGTTTAATATCTACATAACCAACATAGATGTTTAATATCTACATGACCAACATAGATGTTTAATATCTACATGACCAACATAGATGTTTAATATCTACATGACCAATGTAGATACGTTTAATATCTACATGATCAACATAGATGTTTATTATCATGACCAACATAGATCAACACCAACATAGATGTTTAATATTAAACATCTACCAACATAGATATTAAACATCTATGTTGATCATGTAGATATTAAACATCTATGTTGGTCATGTAGATATTAAACATCTATGTTGGTCAACATGTAGATATTAAACATCTATGTTGGTCATGTAGATATTAAACATCTATGTTGGTCATGTAGATATTAAACATCTATGTTGGTCATGTAGATATTAAACATCTATGTTGGTCATGTAGATATTAAACATCTATGTTGGTCATGTAGATATTAAAACATCTATGTTGGTCATGTAGATATTAAACATCTATGTTGGTCATGTAGATATTAAACATCTCTATGTTGGTCATGTAGATATTAAACATCTATGTTGGTCATTGTTGGTCATCTTAGATATTAAATCTATGTTGGTCATGTAGATAGATATTAAACATCTATGTTGGTCATGTAGATATTAAACATCTATGTTGGTCATGTAGATATTAAACATCTATGTTGGTCATGTAGATATTAAACATCTATGTTGGTTATGTAGATATTAAACATCTATGTTGGTCATGTAGATATTAAACATCTATGTTGGTCATGTAGATATAAAAAACATCTAAACATGTAGATATTAAAATCTATGTTGGTCATGTAGATATTAAACACGACCTTGTTGGTCATGTAGATATTAAACATCTATGTTGGTCATGTAGATATTAAAACATCTATGTTGGTCATGTAGATATTAAACATCTATGTTGGTCATGTAGATATTAAACATCTATCTGGTCATGTAGATATTAAACATCTATGTTGGTCATGTAGATATTAAACATCTATGTTGGTCATGTAGATATTAAACATCTATGTTGGTCATGTAGATATTAAACATCTATGTTGGTCATGTAGATATTAAACATCTATGTTGGTCATGTAGATATTAAACATCTATGTTGGTCATGTAGATATTAAACATCTATGTTGGTCATGTAGATATTAAACATCTATGTTGGTCATGTAGATATTAAACATCTATGTTGGTCATGTAGATATTAAACATCTATGTTGGTCATGTAGATATTAAACATCTTGTTGGTCATGTAGATATTAAACATCTATGTTGGTCATGTAGATATTAAAATCTATGTTGGTCATGTAGATATTAAACATCTATGTTGGTCATGTAGATATTAAACATCTATGTTGGTCATGTAGATATTAAACATCTATGTTGGTCATGTAGATATTAAACATCCTCATGATATTAAACATCTATGTTGGTCATGTAGATATTAAACATCTATGTTGGTCATGTAGATATTAAACATCTATGTTGGTCATGTAGATATTAAACATCTATGTTGGTCATGTAGATATTAAACATCTATGTTGGTCATGTAGATATTAAACGTACCTTGTTGGTCATGTAGATATTAAACATCTATGTTGGTCATTTAGATATTAAACATCTATGTTGGTCATGTAGATATTAAACATCTATGTTGGTCATGTAGATATTAAACATCTATGTTGGTCATGTAGATATTAAACATCTATGTTGGTCATGTAGATATTAAACATCTATGTTGGTCATGTAGATATTAAACATCTATGTTGGTCATGTAGATATTAAACATCTATGTTGGTCATGTAGATATTAAACATCTATGTTGGTCATGTAGATATTAAACATCTATGTTGGTTAGGTAGATATTAAACATCTATGTTGGTGATGTAGATATTAAACATCTATGTTGGTCATGTAGATATTAAACGTACCTTGTTGGTCATGTAGATATTAAACATCTATGTTGGTCATGTAGATATTAAACATCTATGTTGGTCATGTAGATATTAAACATCTATGTTGGTCATGTAGATATTAAACATCTATGTTGCTCATGTAGATATTAAACATCTATGTTGCTCATGTAGATATTAAACATCTATGTTGGTCATGTAGATATTAAACATCTATGTTGGTCATGTAGATATTAAACATCTATGTTGGTCATGTAGATATTAAACATCTATGTTGGTCATGTAGATATTAAACATCTATGTCGGTCATGTAGATATTAAAACATCTACCTTTGTTGGTCATGTAGATATTAAACATCTATGTTGGTCATGTAGATATTAAACATCTATGTTGGTCATGTAGATATTAAACATCTATGTTGGTCATGTAGATATTAAACATCTATGTTGGTCATGTAGATATTAAACATCTATGTTGGTCATGTAGATATTAAACATCTATGTTGGTCATGTAGATATTAAACATCTATGTTGGTCATGTAGATATTAAACATCTATGTTGGTCATGTAGATATTAAACATCTATGTTGGTCATGTAGATATTAAACATCTATGTTGGTCATGTAGATATTAAACGTACCTTGTTGGTCATGTAGATATTAAACATCTATGTTGGTCATGTAGATATTAAACATCTATGTTGGTCATGTAGATATTAAACATCTATGTTGGTCATGTAGATATTAAACATCTATGTTGGTCATGTAGATATTAAACATCTATGTTGGTCATGTAGATATTAAACATCTATGTTGGTCATGTAGATATTAAACATCTTGTTGGTCATGTAGATATTAAACATCTATGTTGGTCATGTAGATATTAAACATCTATGTTGGTCATGTAGATATTAAACATCTATGTTGGTCATGTAGATATTAAACATCTTGTTGGTCATGTAGATATTAAACATCTATGTTGTTGTAGATATTCATGTAGATATTAAACATCTATGTTGGTCATGTAGATATTAAACATCTATGTTGGTCATGTAGATATTAAACATCTATGTTGGTCATGTAGATATTAAACATCTATGTTGGTCATGTAGATATTAAACGTACCTTGTTGGTCATGTAGATATTAAACATCTATGTTGGTCATTTAGATATTAAACATCTATGTTGGTCATGTAGATATTAAACATCTATGTTGGTCATGGATATTAAACCTTGTTGGTGTAGATATTAAACATCTATGTTGGTCATGTAGATATTAAACATCTATGTTGGTCATGTAGATATTAAACATCTATGTTGGTCATGTAGATATTAAACATCTATGTTGGTCATGTAGATATTAAACATCTTGTTGGTCATGTAGATATTAAACATCTATGTTGGTCATGTAGATATTAAACATCTATGTTGGTCATGTAGATATTAAACATCTATGTTGGTCATGTAGATATTAAACATCTATGTTGGTCATGTAGATATTAAACATCTATGTTGGTTATGTAGATATTAAACATCTATGTTGGTCATGTAGATATTAAACATCTATGTTGGTCATGTAGATATTAAACATCTATGTTGGTCATGTAGATATTAAACATCTATGTTGGTCATGTAGATATTAAACATCTATGTTGGTCATGTAGATATTAAACATCTATGTTGGTCATGTAGATATTAAACATCTATGTTGGTCATGTAGATATTAAACATCTATGTTGTTGGTCATGTAGATATTAAACATCTATGTTGGTCATGTAGATATTAAACATCTATGTTGGTCATGTAGATATTAAACATCTATGTTGGTCATGTAGATATTAAACATCTATGTTGGTCATGTAGATATTAAACATCTATGTTGGTCATAGATATTAAACATCTATGTTGGTCATGTAGATATTAAACATCTATGTTGGTTGGTCATGTAGATATTAAACATCATGTAGATATTGTTGGTCATGTAGATATTAAAACATCTTGTTGGTCATGTAGATATTAAACATCTTGTTGGTCATGTAGATATTAAACATCTATGTTGGTTATGTAGATATTAAACATCTATGTTGGTCATGTAGATATTAAACATCTATGTTGGTCATGTAGATATTAAACATCTATGTTGGTCATGTAGATATTAAACATCTATGTTGGTCATGTAGATATTAAACGTACCTTGTTGGTCATGTAGATATTAAACATCTATGTTGGTCATGTAGATATTAAACATCTATGTTGGTCATGTAGATATTAAACATCTATGTTGGTCATGTAGATATTAAACATCTATGTTGGTCATGTAGATATTAAACATCTATGTTGGTCATGTAGATATTAAACATCTATGTTGGTCATGTAGATATTAAACATCTATGTTGGTCATGTAGATATTAAACATCTATGTTGGTCATGTAGATATTAAACATCTATGTTGGTCATGTAGATATTAAACGTACCTTGTTGGTCATGTAGATATTAAACGTACCTTGTTGGTCATGTAGATATTAAACATCTATGTTGGTCATGTAGATATTAAACATCTATGTTGGTCATGTAGATATTAAACATCTATGTTGGTCATGTAGATATTAAACATCTATGTTGGTCATGTAGATATTAAACATCTATGTTGGTCATGTAGATATTAAACATCTTGTTGGTCATGTAGATATTAAACATCTATGTTGGTCATGTAGATATTAAACATCTATGTTGGTCATGTAGATATTAAACATCTATGTTGGTCATGTAGATATTAAACATCTATGTTGGTCATGTAGATATTAAACATCTATGTTGGTCATGTAGATATTAAACATACCTTGTTGGTCATGTAGATATTAAACATCTATGTTGGTCATGTAGATATTAAACATCTATGTTGGTCATGTAGATATTAAACATCTATGTTGGTCATGTAGATATTAAACATCTATGTTGGTCATGTAGATATTAAACATCTATGTTGGTCATGTAGATATTAAACATCTATGTTGGTCATGTAGATATTAAACATCTATGTTGGTCATGTAGATATTAAACGTACCTTGTTGGTCATGTAGATATTAAACATCTATGTTGGTCATGTAGATATTAAACATCTATGTTGGTCATGTAGATATTAAACATCTATGTTGGTCATGTAGATATTAAACGTACCTTGTTGGTCATGTAGATATTAAACATCTATGTTGGTCATGTAGATATTAAACATCTATGTTGGTCATGTAGATATTAAACATCTATGTTGGTCATGTAGATATTAAACATCTATGTTGGTCATGTAGATATTAAACATCTATGTTGGTCATGTAGATATTAAACATCTATGTTGGTCATGTAGATATTAAACATCTATGTTGGTCATGTAGATATTAAACATCTATGTTGGTCATGTAGATATTAAACGTACCTTGTTGGTCATGTAGATATTAAACATCTATGTTGGTCATGTAGATATTAAACATCTATGTTGGTCATGTAGATATTAAACATCTATGTTGGTCATGTAGATATTAAACATCTATGTTGGTCATGTAGATATTAAACATCTATGTTGGTCATGTAGATATTAAACATGTAGATATTAAACATCTATGTTGGTCATGTAGATATTAAACATCTATGTTGGTCATGTAGATATTAAACATCTATGTTGGTCATGTAGATATTAAACGTACCTTGTTGGTCATGTAGATATTAAACATCTATGTTGGTCATGTAGATATTAAACATCTTGTTGGTCATGTAGATATTAAACGTACCTTGTTGGTCATGTAGATATTAAACATCTATGTTGGTCATGTAGATATTAAACATCTATGTTGGTCCTGTAGATATTAAACATCTATGTTGGTCATGTAGATATTAATTATCTATGTTGGTCATGTAGATATTAAACATCTATGTTGGTCATGTAGATATTAAACATCTATGTTGGTCATGTAGATATTAAACATCTATGTTGGTCATGTAGATATTAAACATCTATGTTGGTCATGTAGATATTAAACATCTATGTTGGTCATGTAGATATTAATTATCTATGTTGGTCATGTAGATATTAAACATCTATGTTGGTCATGTAGATATTAAACGTACCTTGTTGGTCATGTAGATATTAAACATCTATGTTGGTCATGTAGATATTAAACATCTATGTTGGTCATGTAGATATTAAACATCTATGTTGGTCATGTAGATATTAAACATCTTGTTGGTCATGTAGATATTAAACATCTATGTTGGTCATGTAGATATTAAACATCTATATGTAGATATTAAACATCTATGTTGGTCATGTAGATATTAAACATCTATGTTGGTTATGTAGATATTAAACATCTATGTTGGTCATGTAGATATTAAACGTACCTTGTTGGTCATGTAGATATTAAACATCTATGTTGGTCATGTAGATATTAAACACCTTGTTGGTCATGTAGATATTAAACATCTTGTTGGTCATGTAGATATTAAACATCTATGTTGGTCATGTAGATATTAAACATCTATGTTGGTCATGTAGATATTAAACGTTCCTTTGTTGTACATGTAGATATTAAACATCTATGTTGGTCATGTAGATATTAATTATCTATGTTGGTCATGTAGATATTAAACCTCTATGTTGGTCATGTAGATATTAAACATCTATGTTGGTCATGTAGATATTAAACGTACCTTGTTGGTCATGTAGATATTAAACATCTATGTTGGTCATGTAGATATTAAACATACCTTGTTGGTCATGTAGATATTAAACATCTATGTTGGTCATGTAGATATTAAACATCTATGTTGGTCATGTAGATATTAAACATCTATGTTGGTCATGTAGATATTAAACATCTATGTTGGTCATGTAGATATTAAACATCTATGTTGGTCATGTAGATATTAAACGTACCTTGTTGGTCATGTAGATATTAAACATCTATGTTGGTCATGTAGATATTAAACATCTATGTTGGTCATGTAGATATTAAACATCTATGTTGGTCATGTAGATATTAAACATCTATGTTGGTCATGTAGATATTAAACATCTATGTTGGTCATGTAGATATTAAACATCTATGTTGGTTATGTAGATATTAAACATCTATGTTGGTCATGTAGATATTAAACGTACCTTGTTGGTCATGTAGATATTAAACATCTATGTTGGTCATGTAGATATTAAACGTACCTTGTTGGTCATGTAGATATTAAACATCTATGTTGGTCATGTAGATATTAAACGTACCTTGTTGGTCATGTAGATATTAAACATCTATGTTGGTCATGTAGATATTAAACATCTATGTTGGTCATGTAGATATTAAACATCTATGTTGGTCATGTAGATATTAAACATCTATGTTGGTCATGTAGATATTAAACATCTATGTTGGTTATGTAGATATTAAACGTACCTTGTTGGTCATGTAGATATTAAACATCTATGTTGGTCATGTAGATATTAAACATCTATGTTGGTCATGTAGATATTAAACGTACCTTGCTGGTCACGTAGATATTAAACGTACCTTGTTGGTCATGTAGATATTAAACGTACCTTGTTGGTCATGTAGATATTAAACGTACCTTGTTGGTCATGTAGATATTAAACATCTATGTTGGTTATGTAGATATTAAACATCTATGTTGGTCATGTAGATATTAAACGTTCCTTTGTTGTACATGTAGATATTAAACATCTATGTTGGTCATGTAGATATTAATTATCTATGTTGGTCATGTAGATATTAAACATCTATGTTGGTCATGTAGATATTAAACATCTATGTTGGTCATGTAGATATTAAACATCTATGTTGGTCATGTAGATATTAAACGTACCTTGTTGGTCATGTAGATATTAATTATCTATGTTGGTCATGTAGATATTAAACATCTATGTTGGTCATGTAGATATTAAACGTACCTTGTTGGTCATGTAGATATTAAACATCTATGTTGGTCATGTAGATATTAAACATCTATGTTGGTCATGTAGATATTAAACATCTATGTTGGTCATGTAGATATTAAACATCTTGTTGGTCATGTAGATATTAAACATCTATGTTGGTCATGTAGATATTAAACATCTATGTTGGTTATGTAGATATTAAACATCTATGTTGGTCATGTAGATATTAAACATCTATGTTGGTCATGTAGATATTAAACATCTATGTTGGTCATGTAGATATTAAACATCTATGTTGGTCATGTAGATATTAAACATCTATGTTGGTCATGTAGATATTAAACATCTATGTTGGTCATGTAGATATTAAACATCTATGTTGGTCATGTAGATATTAAACATCTTGTTGGTCATGTAGATATTAAACGTACCTTGTTGGTCATGTAGATATTAAACGTACCTTGTTGGTCATGTAGATATTAAACATCTATGTTGGTTATGTAGATATTAAACATCTATGTTGGTCATGTAGATATTAAACGTTCCTTTGTTGTACATGTAGATATTAAACATCTATGTTGGTCATGTAGATATTAAACATCTATGTTGGTCATGTAGATATTAAACATCTATGTTGCTCATGTAGATATTAAACATCTATGTTGGTTATGTAGATATTAAAAAACCTTGTTGGTCATGTAGATATTAAACATCTATGTTGGTCATGTAGATATTAAACATCTATGTTGGTCATGTAGATATTAAACATCTATGTTGGTAAACCTTGTTGGTCATGTAGATATTAAACATCTATGTTGGTCATGTAGATATTAAACATCTATGTTGGTCATGTAGATATTAAACATCTATGTTGGTCATGTAGATATTAAACGTACCTTGCCTATGTTGGTCATGTAGATATTGTACCTTTGGTCATGTAGATATTAAACATCTATGTTGGTCATGTAGATATTAAACATCTATGTTGGTCATGTAGATATTAAACATCTTTGTTGGTCATGTAGATATTAAACATCTATGTTGGTCATGTAGATATTAAACATCTATGTTGGTCATGTAGATATTAAACATCTATGTTGGTTATGTAGATATTAAACATCTATGTTGGTCATGTAGATATTAAACATCTATGTTGGTCATGTAGATATTAAACATCTATGTTGGTCATGTAGATATTAAACGTACCTTGTTGGTCATGTAGATATTAAACATCTATGTTGGTCATGTAGATATTAAACATCTATGTTGGTCATGTAGATATTAAACATCTATGTTGGTCATGTAGATATTAAACATCTATGTTGGTCATGTAGATATTAAACATCTATGTTGGTCATGTAGATATTAAACATCTTGTTGGTCATGTAGATATTAAACATCTATGTTGGTCATGTAGATATTAAACATCTATGTTGGTCATGTAGATATTAAACATCTATGTTGGTCATGTAGATATTAAACATCTATGTTGGTCATGTAGATATTAAACATCTATGTTGGTCATGTAGATATTAAACGTACCTTGTTGGTCATGTAGATATTAAACATCTATGTTGGTCATGTAGATATTAAACATCTATGTTGGTCATGTAGATATTAAACATACCTTGTTGGTCATGTAGATATTAAACGTACCTTGTTGGTCATGTAGATATTAAACGTACCTTGTTGGTCATGTAGATATTAAACATCTATGTTGGTCATGTAGATATTAAACATCTATGTTGGTCATGTAGATATTAAACATCTATGTTGGTCATGTAGATATTAAACATCTATGTTGGTCATGTAGATATTAAACCTTGTTGGTCATGTAGATATTAAACATCTATGTTGGTCATGTAGATATTAAACATCTATGTTGGTCATGTAGATATTAAACATCTATGTTGGTCATGTAGATATTAAACGTACCTTGTTGGTCATGTAGATATTAATTATCTATGTTGGTCATGTAGATATTAAACATCTATGTTGGTCATGTAGATATTAAACATCTATGTTGGTCATGTAGATATTAAACATCTATGTTGGTCATGTAGATATTAAACATCTATGTTGGTCATGTAGATATTAAACATCTATGTTGGTCATGTAAGATATTAAATATTAAACATCTATGTTGGTCATGTAGATATTAAACATCTATGTTGGTCATGTAGATATTAAACATCTATGTTGGTTATGTAGATATTAAACATCTATGTTGGTCATGTAGATATTAAACGTACCTTGTTGGTCATGTAGATATTAAACATCTATGTTGGTCATGTAGATATTAAACATCTATGTTGGTCATGTAGATATTAAACATCTATGTTGGTCATGTAGATATTAAACATCTATGTTGGTTATGTAGATATTAAACGTACCTTGTTGGTCATGTAGATATTAAACATCTATGTTGGTCATGTAGATATTAAACATCTATGTTGGTCATGTAGATATTAAACATCTATGTTGGTCATGTAGATATTAAACGTACCTTGTTGGTCATGTAGATATTAAACATCTATGTTGGTCATGTAGATGTTAAAACTCTATGTTGGTTATGTAGATATTAAACATCTATGTTGGTCATGTAGATATTAAACATCTATGTTGGTCATGTAGATATTAAACATCTATGTTGGTCATGTAGATATTAAACATCTATGTTGGTCATGTAGATATTAAACATCTATGTTGGTCATGTAGATATTAAACATCTATGTTGGTCATGTAGATATTAAACATCTATGTTGGTCATGTAGATATTAAACATCTATGTTGGTCATGTAGATATTAAACATCTATGTTGGTCATGTAGATATTAAACATCTATGTTGGTCATGTAGATATTAAACATCTATGTTGGTCATGTAGATACATCTTAATGTAGATATTAAACATCTATGTTGGTCATGTAGATATTAAACATCTATGTTGGTCATGTAGATATTAAACATCTATGTTGTTGGTCATGTAGATATTAAACGTCTATGTTGGTCATAGATATTAAACTATGTTGGTTATGTAGATATCTATGTTGGTCATGTAGATATTAAACATCTATGTTGGTCATGTAGATATTAAACATCTATGTTGGTCATGTAGATATTAAACCTCTATGTTGGTCATGTAGATATTAAACGTACCTTGTTGGTCATGTAGATATTAAACATCTAGATATTAAAACTCATGTAGATATTAAACATCTATGTTGGTCATGTAGATATTAAACATCTATGTTGGTCATGTAGATATTAAACATCTATGTTGGTCATGTAGATATTAAACATCTATGTTGGTCATGTAGATATTAAACACCTTGTTATGTTGGTCATGTAGATATTAAACATCTATGTTGGTCATGTAGATATTAAACATCTATGGTTGTCATGTAGATATTAAACACCTTGTTGGTCATGTAGATATTAAACGTACATCTTGTTGTTGGTCACCTTGTTGGTCATGTAGATATTAAACATCTATGTTGGTCATGTAGATATTAAACATCTATGTTGGTCATGTAGATATTAAACGTATCTATGTTGGTCATGTAGATATTAAACATCTATGTTGGTCATGTAGATATTAAACATCTATGTTGGTCATGTAGATATTAAACATCTATGTTGGTCATGTAGATATTAAACATCTATGTTGGTCATGTAGATATTAAACATCTATGTTGGTCATGTAGATATTAAACATCTATGTTGGTCTATGTTGGTCATGTAGATATTAAACATCTTGTTGGTCATGTAGATATTAAACATCTATGTTGGTCATGTAGATATTAAACATCTATGTTGGTCATGTAGATATTAAACATCTATGTTGGTCATGTAGATATTAAACATCTACATGTAGATATTCTACCTTGTTGGTCATGTAGATATTAAACATCTATGTTGGTCATGTAGATATTAAACATCTATGTTGGTCATGTAGATATTAAACATCTATGTTGGTCATGTAGATATTAAACATACCTTGTTGGTCATGTAGATATTAAACATCTATGTTGGTCATGTAGATATTAAACATCTATGTTGGTCATGTAGATATTAAACATCTATGTTGGTCATGTAGATATTAAACATCTATGTTGGTCATGTAGATATTAAACATCTATGTTGGTCATGTAGATATTAAACCTTGTTGGTCATGTAGATATTAAACATCTATGTTGGTCATGTAGATATTAAACATCTATGTTGGTCATGTAGATATTAAACGTACCTTGTTGGTCATGTAGATATTAAACATCTATGTTGGTCATGTAGATATTAAACATCTATGTTGGTCATGTAGATATTAAACGTACCTTGTTGGTCATGTAGATATTAAACATCTATGTTGGTCATGTAGATATTAAACATCTTGTTGGTCATGTAGATATTAAACATCTATGTTGGTCATGTAGATATTAAACATCTTGTTGGTCATGTAGATATTAAACATCTATGTTGGTCATGTAGATATTAAACATCTATGTTGGTCATGTAGATATTAAACACCTTGTTGGTCATGTAGATATTAAACATCTATGTTGGTCATGTAGATATTAAAAACATGTAGATATTCTATGTTGGTCATGTAGATATTAAACATCTATGTTGGTCATGTAGATATTAAACATCTATGTTGGTCATGTAGATATTAAACATCTATGTTGGTCATGTAGATATTAAACGTACCTTGTTGGTCATGTAGATATTAAACATCTATGTTGGTCATGTAGATATTAAACATCTATGTTGGTCACTACCTTGTTGGTCATGTAGATATTAAACATCTATGTTGGTCATGTAGATATTAATGTTGGTCATGTAGATATTAAACATCTATGTTGGTCATGTAGATATTAAACATCTATGTTGGTCATGTAGATATTAAACATCTATGTTGGTCATGTAGATATTAAACATCTATGTTGGTCATGTAGATATTAAACATCTATGTTGGTCATGTAGATATTAAACATCTATGTTGGTCATGTAGATATTAAACATCTATGTTGGTCATGTAGATATTAAACATCTTGTTGGTCATGTAGATATTAAACATCTATGTTGGTCATGTAGATATTAAAACCTTGTTGGTCATGTAGATATTAAACATCTATGTTGGTCATGTAGATATTAAACATCTACCTTGTTGGTCATGTAGATATTAAACATCTATGTTGGTCATGTAGATATTAAACACCTTGTTGGTCATGTAGATATTAAACATCTATGTTGGTCATGTAGATATTAAACATCTATGTTGGTCATGTAGATATTAAACATCTATGTTGCTCATGTAGATATTAAACATCTATGTTGCTCATGTAGATATTAAACATCTATGTTGGTCATGTAGATATTAAACATCTATGTTGGTCATGTAGATATTAAACATCTATGTTGGTCATGTAGATATTAAACGTACCTTGTTGGTCATGTAGATATTAAACATCTATGTTGGTCATGTAGATATTAAACATCTATGTTGGTCATGTAGATATTAAACGTACCTTGTTGGTCATGTAGATATTAAACGTACCTTGTTGGTCATGTAGATATTAAACGTACCTTGTTGGTCATGTAGATATTAAACGTACCTTGTTGGTCATGTAGATATTAAACATCTATGTTGGTTATGTAGATATTAAACATCTATGTTGGTCATGTAGATATTAAACATCTATGTTGGTCATGTAGATATTAAACATCTATGTTGGTCATGTAGATATTAAACATCTATGTTGGTCATGTAGATATTAAATATCTATGTTGGTCATGTAGATATTAAACATCTATGTTGGTCATGTAGATATTAAACATCTATGTTGGTCATGTAGATATTAAACATCTATGTTGGTCATGTAGATATTAAACATCTATGTTGGTCATGTAGATATTAAACATCTATGTTGGTCATGTAGATATTAAACATCTATGTTGTCATGTAGATATTAAACATCTATGTTGCTCATGTAGATATTAAACATCTATGTTGGTCATGTAGATATTAAACATCTATGTTGGTCATGTAGATATTAAACATCTATGTCGGTCATGTAGATATTAAACATACCTTTGTTGTACATGTAGATATTAAACATCTATGTTGGTCATGTAGATATTAAACATCTATGTTGGTCATGTAGATATTAAACATCTATGTTGGTTATGTAGATATTAAACATCTACCTTGTTGGTCATGTAGATATTAAACATCTATGTTGGTCATGTAGATATTAAACATCTATGTTGCTCATGTAGATATAAAACATCTATGTTGCTCATGTAGATATTAAACATCTATTTTGGTTATGTAGATATTAAACGTACCCTGTTGGTTATGTAGATATTAAACGTACCCTGTTGGTCATGTAGATATTAAACATCTATGTTGCTCATGTAGATATTAAACGTACCTTGTTGGTCATGTAGATATTAAACATCTATGTTGGTCATGTAGATATTAAACATCTATGTTGGTCATGTAGATATTAATTATCTATGTTGGTCATGTAGATATTAAACATCTATGTTGGTCATGTAGATATTAAACCTCTATGTTGGTCATGTAGATATTAAACGTACCTTGCTGGTCACGTAGATATTAAACGTACCTTGTTGGTCATGTAGATATTAAACGTACCTTGTTGGTCATGTAGATATTAAACGTACCTTGTTGGTCATGTAGATATTAAACGTACCTTGTTGGTCATGTAGATATTAAACATCTATGTTGGTCATGTAGATATTAAACATCTATGTTGGTCATGTAGATATTAAACATCTATGTTGGTCATGTAGATATTAAACATCTATGTTGGTCATGTAGATATTAAACATCTATGTTGGTCATGTAGATATTAAACATCTATGTTGGTCATGTAGATATTAAACATCTATGTTGGTCATGTAGATATTAAACATCTATGTTGGTCATGTAGATATTAAACATCTATGTTGGTCATGTAGATATTAAACATCTATGTTGGTCATGTAGATATTAAACATCTTGTTGGTCATGTAGATATTAAACATCTATGTTGGTCATGTAGATATTAAACATCTATGTTGGTCATGTAGATATTAAACATCTATGTTGGTCATGTAGATATTAAACGTACCTTGTTGGTCATGTAGATATTAAACATCTATGTTGGTCATGTAGATATTAAACATCTATGTTGGTCATGTAGATATTAAACATCTATGTTGGTCATGTAGATATTAAACCTCTATGTTGGTCATGTAGATATTAAACATACCTTGTTGGTCATGTAGATATTAAACATCTATGTTGGTCATGTAGATATTAAACATCTATGTTGGTCATGTAGATATTAAACATCTATGTTGGTCATGTAGATATTAAACGTACCTTGTTGGTCATGTAGATATTAAACATCTATGTTGGTCATGTAGATATTAAACATCTATGTTGGTCATGTAGATATTAAACATCTATGTTGGTCATGTAGATATTAAACATCTATGTTGGTCATGTAGATATTAAACATCTATGTTGGTCATGTAGATATTAAACGTACCTTGTTGGTCATGTAGATATTAAACATCTATGTTGGTCATGTAGATATTAAACGTACCTTGTTGGTCATGTAGATATTAAACATCTATGTTGGTCATGTAGATATTAAACATCTATGTTGGTCATGTAGATATTAAACATCTATGTTGGTCATGTAGATATTAAACATCTATGTTGGTCATGTAGATATTAAACATCTATGTTGGTCATGTAGATATTAAACGTACCTTGTTGGTCATGTAGATATTAAACATCTATGTTGGTCATGTAGATATTAAACGTACCTTGTTGGTCATGTAGATATTAAACATCTATGTTGGTCATGTAGATATTAAACATCTATGTTGGTCATGTAGATATTAAACATCTATGTTGGTCATGTAGATATTAAACATCTTGTTGGTCATGTAGATATTAAACATCTATGTTGGTCATGTAGATATTAAACGTACCTTGTTGGTCATGTAGATATTAAACATCTATGTTGGTCATGTAGATATTAAACGTACCTTGTTGGTCATGTAGATATTAAACATCTATGTTGGTCATGTAGATATTAAACATCTATGTTGGTCATGTAGATATTAAACGTACCTTGTTGGTCATGTAGATATTAAACATCTATGTTGGTCATGTAGATATTAAACATCTATGTTGGTCATGTAGATATTAAACGTACCTTTGTTGTACATGTTGGTGGGCACCTGCACCACACTGAGGCTGAGGTTGACAGACAGGTTGTTGAAGTGGTCGTTGGGTTGCAGAAGGAAGTCTCCTCCCAGCTCCATACTGTTACCTTCCTCATCCACCTCATTAATCAATACTGCGTTGAAATATTCATACTGGAGAATGAGAGAGAGAGAGAGAGAGAGAGGGAGAGGGAGAGGGAGAGGGAGAGGGAGAGGGAGAGGGAGAGGGAGAGGGAGAGAGAGAGAGATTATTACATTTTTCTTTAGTTTTCATTATAATGTATAACCATGTATTATCTTAATTGTTAGCATTGTTAGTGCAGTTGTTGTTATTGTTGTTGTTGTTGTTTAAATAATTATTGTCATTTGTCAGGTTATTGAATCAGTGGACCTCTGAGTCATCACATCAGGGCATCCATGTCAGGTAAAAGGTGCTGACTGCGTTCCCAGACCTATCCTCTGCTCTATCTAGCACTAGATAGTCCTGTATAGAGGGCCTGTTCTGCTGCACTAGATAGTCCTGTATAGAGGGCCTGTTCTGCTGCACTAGATAGTCCTGTTAGAGGGCCTGTTCTGCTGCTCTAGATAGTCCTGTATAGAGGCCCTGTTCTGCTACACTAGATAGTCCTGTATAGAGGGCCTGTTCTGCTGCACTAGATAGTCCTGTATAGAGGGCCTGTTCTGCTACACTAGATAGTCCTGTATAGAGGGCCTGTTCTGCTGCTCTAGATAGTCCTGTATAGAGGGCCTATTCTGCTGCACTAGATAGTCCTGTACAGAGGGCCTGCAGGCTGTATTCTCAGCACTGCGCATACTGGGGAGTCTATTAATAAATCATGGAGCAGTTTAAATATAGCTCCAGCACTCCTAACATCCATCCCCACATCCCAATGGGCTGAGACAAGGCTAAAACACCGCTCCACACAGTGGCAGTGCAGGCCCCGCAGAGCTATCACTAAGCACACACACACACACATGCACGCACGCACGCACACACACACACACACACACACACACACACACACACACACACACACACACACACACACACACACACACACACACACACACACACACACACACACACACACAGGCCTTCACAGGCCTCAAATAGTACTCCTCACAATAACACACAAGCCACTGCAATCACCAGTCACTTGCTCAGTGGTGAGGCCACGTAGATGTTTATAGGTGATGACTATAAACCTATAAACAGAGATGGAGTGTGAACAGAGCAACTGAAGTGTTCTTTCATTACTTTGAAGGACTATTTTACAAAGCCATATGCAGCATCTGTCTACACCTTGCTTACAACTTGTCTACACAGCTGGCAGAGTACTGCAGACACAACCTCACCAAATAAGACCCTACCTTTGTACCACAACCCCGTCCCCCACCACCATACCTCACCCACCGTGAATCCCCCCTCCTCCTCCCCATCAGACTGAGACAGACAGACAGACAGACAGACAGACAGACAGACAGACAGACAGACAGACAGACAGACAGACCCAGTGTGATAAAACCACCCATTAGTCCTTTGGATTAACGCAGCCTGTATCAGGCTAATTCATCAGCTGTGATTAGTTTTATTGGCCCGTTATCAGGAGCACACTGCCTGCACAAGGTGAAATAAGGAGCGCCCCAGTACACCTCCCCCTCTCACTCCAACCCTCTCTCCCTCCTTCCCTCACTCCCCCTCTCACTCCAACCCTCTCTCCCTCCATCACTCCCTCCCTTTCTCTCACTCCAACCCTCTCTCCCTACCTCCATCACTCCCTCTATCACTCCTCCCTTCTCTCCCTCCTCCCTACCTCCATCACTCCCTCTATCACTCCTCCCCTCTCTCTATCCCTCCTTCCCTGCCTACCTCCATCACTCCCTCTATCACTCCTCCCCTCTCTCTCTCCCTCCTTCTCTCCCTACCTCCATCACTCCCTCTATCACTTCTCAACTCTCTCCCTCCTTCCCTCCCTACCTCCATCACTCCCTCTATCACTCCTCCCCTCTCTCCCTCCTTCCCTGCCTACCTCCATCACTCCCTCTATCACTCCTCCCCTCTCTCTCTCCCTCCTTCTCTCCCTACCTCCATCACTCCCTCTATTACTCCTCCCCCCTCTCCCTCCTTCCCTCCCTACCTCCATCACTCCCTCTATCACTCCTCCCCTCTCTCCCTCCTTCCCTTCCTACCTCCATCACTCCCTCTATCACTCCTCCCCTCTCTCCCTCCTTCCCTTCCTACCTCCATCACTCCCTCTATTACTCCTCCCCCCTCTCCCTCCTTCCCTCCCTACCTCCATCACTCCCTCTATCACTCCTCCCCTCTCTCCCTCCTTCCCTTCCTACCTCCATCACTCCCTCTATTACTCCTCCCCTCTCTCTCTCCCTCCTTCCCTCCCTACCTCCATCACTCCTCCCTCTCTCTCTCTCCTTCCATCCCTACCTCCATCACTCCTCCCCTCTCTCTCTCTCCTTCCCTCCCTACCTCCATCACTCCCTCTATTACTCCTCCGGATGATGAAAAATATAAACAAGATTATTGCAACCCTCCCACCTCTCTCTCCCTCTATCTTTTTCTCTCTCACTCACTCTACCACAGCTGCTTTAGTTGAAGGTGGTAGAGAGGCGGGACGGCATGTAGATGTGGAGTAAAAGAGAAGCAGGAAGAGTTATGAGGGATAGGAGAGCCTGGGTCAGAGGACATAGACAGAGGAGAGCCTGGGTCAGAGGACAGAGACAGAGGGGAGCCTGGGTCAGAGGACAGAGACAGAGGAGAGCCTGGGTCAGAGGACAGAGACAGAGACAGAGGAGAGCCTGGGTCAGAGGACATAGACAGAGGAGAGCCTGGGTCAGAGGACAGAGACAGAGGAGAGCTTGGGTCAGAGGACAGAGACAGAGGAGAGCCTGGGTCAGAGGACAGAGACAGAGGAGAGCCTGGGTCAGAGGACAGAGACAGAGGAGAGCCTGGGTCAGAGGACAGAGACAGAGGAGAGCCTGGGTCAGAGGACAGAGACAGAGACAGATGAGAGCCTGGGTCAGAGGACAGAGACAGAGACAGAGGAGAGCCTGGGTCAGAGGACAGAGACAGAGGAGAGCCTGGGTCAGAGGACAGAGACAGAGACAGAGGAGAGCCTGGGTCAGAGGACAGAGACAGAGGAGAGCCTGGGTCAGAGGACAGAGACAGAGACAGAGGAGAGCCTGGGTCAGAGGACAGAGACAGAGGAGAGCCTGGGTCAGAGGACAGAGACAGAGACAGAGGAGAGCCTGGGTCAGAGGACAGAGACAGAGACAGAGGAGAGCCTGGGTCAGAGGACAGAGACAGAGGAGAGCCTGGGTCAGAGGACAGAGACAGAGACAGAGGAGAGCCTGGGTCAGAGGACAGAGACAGAGGAGAGCCTGGGTCAGAGGACAGAGAAAGAGGAGAGCCTGGGTCAGAGGACAGAGACAGAGACAGAGGAGAGCCTGGGTCAGAGGACAGAGACAGAGGAGAGCCTGGGTCAGAGGACAGAGACAGAGGAGAGCCTGTGTCAGAGGACAGAGACAGAGACAGAGGAGAGCCTGGGTCAGAGGACAGAGACAGAGGAGAGTCTGGGTCAGAGGACAGAGACAGAGGAGAGCCTTGGTCAGAGGACAGAGACAGAGGAGAGCCTGGGTCAGAGGACAGACACAGAGAAGAGCCTGGGTCAGAGGACAGAGACAGAGGAGAGCCTGGGTCAGAGGACAGAGACAGAGGAGAGCCTGGGTCAGAGGACAGAGACAGAGGAGAGCCTGGGTCAGAGGACAGAGACAGAGACAGAGGAGAGCCTGGGTCAGAGGACAGAGACAGAGGAGAGCCTGGGTCAGAGGACAGAGACAGAGACAGAGGAGAGCCTGGGTCAGAGGACAGAGACAGAGAAGAGCCTGGGTCAGAGGACAGAGACAGAGGAGAGCCTGGGTCAGAGGACAGAGACAGAGGAGAGCCTGGGTCAGAGGACAGAGACAGAGGAGAGCCTGGGTCAGAGGACAGAGACAGAGGAGAGCCTGGGTCAGAGGACAGAAACAGAGGAGAGCCTGGGTCAGAGGACAGGGACAGAGACAGAGACAGAGGAGAGCCTGGGTCAGAGGACAGAGCCAGACACAGAGGAGAGCCTGGGTCAGAGGACAGAGACAGAGACAGAGGAGAGCCTGGGTCAGAGGACAGAGACAGAGGAGAGTCTGGGTCAGAGGACAGAGACAGAGGAGAGCCTGGGTCAGAGGACAGAAACAGAGGAGAGCCTGGGTCAGAGGACAGAGACAGAGACAGAGGAGAGCCTGGGTCAGAGGACAGAGACAGAGGAGAGCCTGGGTCAGAGGACAGAGACAGAGACAGAGGAGAGCCTGGGTCAGAGGACAGAGACAGAGACAGAGGAGAGTCTGGGTCAGAGGACAGAGACAGATTGGGTCAGCCCTGATATGGATACAGCCTCCAAGCTAGATACTGTTTTAGATAGCATCATGTAACATTTAGCCTGGTAATGTAGGACGGAGTGTGTGATTGAGATGATGTAATGTCACAGTATACATGGCAGAAGACAGGGAGAGCGTGAGGAACTGCAGCATTATAGACGAGCCATGTGAGCGCTGAGTGTATGATGCTGGTGTTTTACACTATAGGGCAGATGACATGGAGAGAGGTTGGCGGTTGAGTTTATAGAGGGATTGTTAACGAGTTCACTTTCAGAGGGAAGCCGTGACTTTGTTCTCTCAGCTGTTGTATTGGCTCTCGAGGGTTTTTTTAATGGTAGAAACTGCCTTCCATTTAACAACCATAGACATTAGTGAAATACTACACTTTTGTTTTCTAGGCTGTGACCATTCAGCAAATTACCTCTCATTCCTTCAGGAGGTGAGCTCTGACTCCCTCTGTCTCGATCCACCATGAAATGAGAGGAGTGGAGGGAGGGGAGGAGAAATATCTGTGAAAATGTGCTGATACGACAGTGCTTGAGAAACCAGTGTATAACAGCTGTGTCAACAGAGCCAGTGAAAACAGCATCGAAAGAGAGCGACAGAGGGAGAGAAAGAGAGAGAGAGAGAGAGACAGAGAGAGAGAGAGCGTGAGAGGGAGGAGAACATTACATAGAGCGAGAGAGAGAGAGAGAGAGAGAGAGACAGAGAGAGAGAGAGAGAGAGAGAGAGAGGGAGTGGGGCGAGAACCTTACATAGGGAGAGAGAGAGAGAGAGAGAGAGAGAGAGAGAGAGAGAGAGAGAGAGAGAGAGAGAGAGAGAGAGAGAGAGAGAAGAGAGACATAGGAGAGAGAGAGAGAGAGAGAGAGAGAGAGAACATTACATAGAGAGTGGAGAACATTACATAGAGAGAGGAGAACATTACATAGAGTGAGGATAACATTAGAGAGAGAGGGGAGAACATTACATAGAGAGAGGAGAACATTACATAGAGAGGGGAAAACAAATAGAGAGAGAGAGAGAGAGAGAGAGAGAGAGAGAGAGAGAGAGAGAGAGAGAGTGAGAGAGAGAGGGAGCACCGGCCTCCCCTGCTAGAATCCGAAGTCAAATGTCTGCTGTTTGCTGATGATCTGGTGCTTCTGTCACCAACCAAGGAGGGCCTACAGCAGCACCTAGATCTTATGCACAGATTCTGTCAGACCTGGGCCCTGACAGTAAATCTCAGTAAGACCAAAATAATGGTGTTCCAAAAAAGGTCCAGTCACCAGGACCACAAATACAAATTCCATCTAGACAACACTGTTGCCCTAGAGCACACAAAAAACTATACATACCTTGGCCTAAACATCAGCGCCACAGGTAACTTCCACAAAGCTGTGAACGATCTGAGAGACAAGGCAAGAAGGGCATTCTATGCCATCAAAAGAAACATAAATTTCAACATACCAATTAGGATTTGGCTAAAAATACTTGAATCAGTCATAGAGCCCATTGCCCTTTATGGTTGTGAGGTCTGGGGTCCGCTCACCAACCAAGACTTCACAAAATGGGACAAACACCAAATTGAGACTCTGCACGCAGAATTCTGCAAAAATATCCTCCGTGTACAACGTAGAACACCAAATAATGCATGCAGAGCAGAATTAGGCCGATACCCACTAATTATCAAAATCCAGAAAAGAGCCGTTAAATTCTACAACCACCTAAAAGGAAGCGATTCACAAACCTTCCATAACAAAGCCATCACCTACAGAGAGATGAACCTGGAGAAGAGTCCCCTAAGCAAGCTGGTCCTGGGTCTCTGTTCACAAACACAAACACACCCTATAGAGCCCCAGGACAACAGCACAATTAGACCCAACCAAATCATGAGAAAACAAAAAGATAATTACTTAACACATTGGAAAGAATGAACAAAAAAACAGAGCAAACTAGAATGCTATTTGGCCCTACACAGAGAGTACACAGCGGCAGAATACCTGACCACTGTGACTGACCCAAAATTAAGGAAAGCTTTGACTATGTACAGACTCAGTGAGCATAGCCTTGCTATTGAGAAAGGCCGCCGTAGGCAGACATGGCTCTCAAGAGAAGACAGGCTATGTGCTCACTGCCCACAAAATGAGGTGGAAACTGAGCTGCACTTCCTAACCTCCTGCCCAATGTATGACCATATTAGAGAGACATATTTCCCTCAGATTACACAGATCCACAAAAAATTCGAAAACAAAATCCAATTTTGAAAAACTCCCATATCTACTGGGTGAAATTCCACAGTGTGCCATCACAGCAGCAAGATTTGTGACCTGTTGCCACGAGAAAAGGGCAACCAGTGAAGAACAAACACCATTCTAAATACAACCCATATTTATGCTTATTTATTTTATCTTGTGTCCTTTAACCATTTGTACATTGTTAAAACACTGTATATATATATAATATGACATTTGTAATGTCTTTACTGTTTTGAAACTTCTGTATGTGTAATGTTTACTGTTCATTTTTGTTGTTTTTCACTTTATATATTCACTTTGTATGTTGTCTACTTCACTTGCTTTGGCAATGTTAACACATGTTTCCCATGCCAATAAAGCCCTTGAATTGAATTGAATTGAATTGAGAGAGAGAGGAGATAACATTAGAGAGAGAGAGGAGAACATTACATAGAGAGAGGAGAACATGAGCGAGAGAGAGAGAGAGAGAGAGAGAGAGAGGAGAACATTACATAGAGAGAGGAGAACATTACATAGAGAGAGGAGAACATTACATAGAGAAAGGAGAACATTACATAGAGAGAGGAGAACATTACATAGAGAGAGGAGAACATTAAATAGAGAGAGGATAACATTACATAGAGAGAGGAGAACATTACATAGAGAGAGGAGAACATTACATAGAGAGAGAGAGAGAGGAGAACATTACATAGAGAGAGGAGAACATTACATAGAGAGAGGAGAACATTACATAGAGAGAGGAGAACATTACATAGAGAGAGGAGAACATTACATAGAGAGAGGAGAACATTACATAGAGAGAGGGGAACATTACATAGAGAGAGGAGAACATTACATAGAGAGAGGAGAACATTACATAGAGAGAGGAGAACATTACATAGAGAGAGGGGAACATTACATAGAGAGAGGAGAACATTACATAGAGAGAGGAGAACATTACATAGAGAGAGGGGAACATTACATAGAGAGAGGAGAACGTTACATAGAGAGAGGAGAACATTACATAGAGAGAGGAGAACGTTATATAGAGAGAGGGGAACATTACATAGAGAGAGGAGAACATTACATAGAGAGAGGAGAACATTACATAGAGAGAGGAGAACATTACATAGAGAGAGAGAGAGGAGAACATTAGATAGAGAGAGGAGAACATTACATAGAGAGAGGAGAACGTTACATAGAGAGAGGAGAACATTACATAGAGAGAGGAGAACATTACATAGAGAGAGGAGAACATTACATAGAGAGAAGAGAGAGAGGAGAACATTACATAGAGAGAAGAGAGAGAGAGAGAGAACATTACATAGAGAGAGAAAACAATTTAGAGAGAGAGATTACGTTATATAGAGAGATGAGAACATTACATAGAGAGAGGAGAACGTCCCCATAGAATCCGAGAAGTCAAATGTCTGCTGTTTGCTGAGATCTGGTGCTTCATTAGGAGGGCCTAGAGCAGAGATCTTAGAAGATTCTGTCAGACCTGGGCCCTTACATAAAGAGTAAGACCAAAATAATTAGGTCCAGTCACCAGACCACAGGACAAATTCCATAGAGAGAGGCACACAAAAAACTATACATAGACATCAGCGAGAACTTACATAGCTGAGAGGAGAACAACAGGGCATTCTATGCCATCAAAAGAAACAGAACATTACATAGATTAGGATTTGGCTAAAAATACTTGAAGAGAAGAGCCCATTGATGGTTGTGAACATTACATAGAAGACTTCACAAAAGAACAAACATAGAGAGAAGAACATTCTGCAAAATATCCTAGAGTACAGAGGAGAACATTAATGCAGAGAGCAGAATTAGGAGAACATTACAAAATAGAAAAGAGGAGAACATTACAACCACCTAAAGGAGGAAAACCTTCCATAACATAGAGATGAACCTGGAGAAGAGTCCCCTACATAGAGAGAGGAGAACATTACATAGAGCCCCAGGAGGAGACAATTAGACCCAACCAAATCAGAGAAAGAGGAAAAGATAATTACATACACATTGGAAAGAATGAACAAAAAACAGAGCAAACTAGAATGCTATTTGGCCCTACACAGAGAGTACAGAGAGGCAGAATACCTGACCAACTGACCCAAAATTAACATAGCTTTGACTATGACAGACTCAGTGAGCACATTACATTGAGAGAGAGAGAGGAGAGACATTGGCTCTCAAGAGAAGAGAGGAGAACATTACAAAGAGAGTGGAAAGAGCTGAGAACATTACAAATGTATGACCAGATTAGAGGACATATTTCCCTCAGATTACACAGATCCACAAAAATTCGAAAACAAAATCCAATTTTGAAAAACTCCCATATCTACTGGGTGAAATTACAGTGAGCCATCACAGCAGCAAGATTTGTGACCATGCCACGAGAAAAGGGCAACCAGTGAAGAACAAACACCATTCTAAATACAACCCATATTTATGCTTATTTATTTTAGTCCTTTAACCATTTGTACATTGTTAAAACACTGTATATATATAATAGACAGTAAGTCTTTACTGAGAAACTGTATTACATGTTTACTGTTCATTTTTGTTGTTTTTCACTTTATATATTCACTTTGTATGTTGAGGAGAACAATGTTAACACATGTTCCACAATAGAGAGAATTGAATTGAATTGAATTGAGAGAGAGAGAGATACACAGAGAGAGAGAGAGGAGAACATTACATAGAGGAGAACATAGAGAGAACATTACATAGAGAGAGAGAGAGAGAGAGAGAGAACATTACATAGAGAGAGGAGAACATTACATAGAGAGAGGAGAACATTACATAGAGAGAGGAGAACATTACATAGAGAGAGGAGAACATTACATAGAGAGAGGAGAACATTACATAGAGAGAGATAACATTAGAGAGAGGAGAACATTACATAGAGAGAGAGGAGAACATTACATAGAGAGAGAGAGAGAGGAGAACATTACATAGAGAGAGGAGAACATTACATAGAGAGAGGAGAACATTACATAGAGAGAGGAGAACATTACATAGAGAGAGGAGAACATTACATAGAGAGAGGAGGAACATTACATAGAGAGAGGAGAACATTACATAGAGAGAGGAGAACATTACATAGAGAGAGGAGAACATTACATAGAGAGAGGAGAACATTACATAGAGAGAGGAGAACATTACATAGAGAGAGGAGAACATTAGAGAGAGAGGGAACATTACATAGAGAGAGGAGAACGTTACATAGAGAGAGGAGAACATTACATAGAGAGAGGAGAACGTTATAGAGAGAGGAGAACATTACATAGAGAGAGGAGAACATTACATAGAGAGAGGAGAACATTACATAGAGAGAGGAGAACATTACATAGAGAGAGAGAGAGGAGAAACATTAGATAGAGAGAGGAGAACATTACATAGAGAGAGGAGAACGTTACATAGAGAGAGGAGAACATTACATAGAGAGAGGAGAACATTACATCCTTCAGGAGAGAGAGGAGAACATTACATAGAGAGGAAGAGAGAGAGGAGAACATTACATAGAGAGAGAGGAGAGAACATTACATAGAGAGAGGAGAACATTACATAGAGAGAGGAGAACGTTACATAGAGAGAGAGGAGAACATTACATAGAGAGAGGAGAACATTACATAGAGAGGAGAACATTACATAGAGAGATGAGAACATTACATAGAGAGAACATTAGGAGAGAACATTACATAGAGAGAGAGAGAGAGAGAGAACATTACATAGAGAGAACATTAGAGAGAGAGGAGAACATTACATAGAGAGAGGAGAACATTACATAGAGAGAGAGGAGAACATTACATAGAGAGAGGAGAACATTACATAGAGAGAGGAGAACATTACATAGAGAGAGGAGAACATTACATAGAGAGAGGAGAACATTACATAGAGAGAGAGAGAGAGGAGAACATTACATAGAGAGAGGAGAACATTACATAGAGAGAGAGAACATTACATAGAGAGAGGAGAACATTACATAGAGAGAGGAGAACATTACATAGAGGAGAACATTACAGAGAGAGAGGAGAACATTACATAGAGAGAGGAGAACATTACATAGAGAGAGGAGAACATTACATAGAAGAGAGAGGAGAACATTACATAGAGAGAGGAGAACATTACATAGAGAGAGGAGAACATTACATAGAGAGAGGAGAACATTACATAGAGAGAGAGAGAGAGGAGAACATTACATAGAGAGAGAGGAGAACATTACATAGAGAGAGAGAGAGAGGAGAACATTACATAGAGAGAGAGAGAGAGAACATTACATAGAGAGAGGAGAACATTACATAGAGAGGAGAACATTACATAGAGAGAGGAGAACATTACATAGAGAGAGAGAGGAGAACATTACATAGAGAGAGGAGAACATTACATAGAGAGAGGAGAACATTACATAGAGAGAGAGAACATTACATAGAGAGAGGAGAACATTACATAGAGAGAGGAGAACATTACATAGAGAGAGAGGAGAGAGAGAGGAGAACATTACATAGAGAGAGGAGAACATTACATAGAGAGAGGAGAACATTACATAGAGAGAGGAGAACATTACATAGAGAGAGAGAGGAGAACATTACATAGAGAGAGGAGAACATTACATAGAGAGAGGAGAACATTACATAGAGAGAGAGAGAGGAGAACATTACATAGAGAGAGGAGAACATTACATAGAGAGAGGAGAACATTACATAGAGAGAGGAGAACATTACATAGAGAGAGGAGAACATTACATAGAGAGAGGAGAGAGAGAGGGAGAACATTACATAGAGAGAGAACATTACATAGAGAGAGGAGAACATTACATAGAGAGAGGGAGAACATTACATAGAGAGAGGAGAACATTACATAGAGAGAGGAGAACATTACATAGAGAGAGGAGAACATTACATAGAGAGAGGAGAACATTACATAGAGAGAGGAGAGAGAGGAGAACATTACATAGAGAGAGGAGAACATTACATAGAGAGAGGAGAACATTACATAGAGAGAGGAGAACATTACATAGAGAGAGGAGAACATTACATAGAGAGAGAGAACATTACATAGAGAGAGGAGAACATTACATAGAGAGAACATTACATAGAGAGAGAACATTACATAGAGAGAGAGAACATTACATAGAGAGAGGAGAACATTACATAGAGAGAGGAGAACATTACATAGAGAGAGGAGAACATTACATAGAGAGAGGAGAACATTACATAGAGAGAAGAGAGAGAGGAGAACATTACATAGAGAGAAGAGAGAGAGGAGAACATTACATAGAGAGAGGGGAACATTACATAGAGAGAGGAGAACATTACATAGAGAGAGGAGAACGTTACATAGAGAGAGGAGAACATTACATAGAGAGAGGAGAACATTACATAGAGAGAGGAGAACATTACATAGAGAGAAGAGAGAGAGGAGAACATTACATAGAAAGAGGAGAACATTACATAGAGAGAAGAGAGAGAGGAGAACATTACATAGAGAGAGGAGAACATTACATAGAGAGAGGAGAACATTACATAGAGAGAGGGGAACATTACATAGAGAGAGGAGAACATTACATAGAGAGAAGAGAGAGAGAGACATTAGAGAGAGGAGAACATTAGATAGAGAGAGGAGAACATTAGATAGAGAGAGGAGAACGTTACATAGAGAGAAGAGAGAGAGGAGAACATTACATAGAGAGAGAGAGAGGAGAACATTACATAGAGAGAGGAGAACATTAGATAGAGAGAGGAGAACGTTACATAGAGAGATGAGAACATTACATAGAGAGAGGAGAACATTACATAGAGAGAGAGAGAGAGGAGAACATTACATAGAGAGAGAGAGAGGAGAACATTACATAGAGAGAGAGAGAGAGGAGAACATTACATAGAGAGAGAGAGAGAGGAGAACATTACATAGAGAGAGGAGAACATTACATAGAGAGAGGAGAACATTACATAGAGAGAAGAGAGAGAGGAGAACATTACATAGAGAGAGAGAGAGAGGAGAACATTACATAGAGAGAGGAGAACATTACATAGAGAGAGGAGAACATTACATAGAGAGAAGAGAGAGAGGAGAACATTACATAGAGAGAGAGAGAGAGGAGAACATTACATAGAGAGAGGAGAACATTACATAGAGAGAGGAGAACGTTACATAGAGAGAGGAGAACATTACATAGAGAGAGGAGAACGTTACATAGAGAGAAGAGAGAGAGGAGAACATTACATAGAGAGAAGAGAGAGAGGAGAACATTACATAGAGAGAGGAGAACATTACATAGAGAGAGGGGAACATTACATAGAGAGAGGAGAACATTACATAGAGAGAGGAGAACGTTACATAGAGAGAGGAGAACATTACATAGAGAGAGGAGAACATTACATAGAGAGAGGAGAACATTACATAGAGAGAGAGAGAGGAGAACATTACATAGAGAGAGAGAGAGGAGAACATTACATAGAGAGAGGAGAACATTACATAGAGAGAGGAGAACCTTACATAGAGAGAGGATATCCTAACCCTGTCTCTGTGAGAATACAGCAGAGCCCACCCTAACCCTGTCTCCGTGAGAATACAGCAGAGCCGATCCTAACCCTGTCTCCGTGAGAATACAGCAGAGTCAATCCTAACCCTCTCTCCGTGAGAATACAGCAGAGCCAATCCTAACCCTGTCTCCATGAGAATACAGCAGAGCCAATCCTAACCCTGTCTCAGTGAGAATACAGCAGAGCCAATCCTAACCCTGTCTCCATGAGAATACAGCAGAGCCAATCCTAACCCTGTCTCAGTGAGAATACAGCAGAGCCAATCCTAACCCTGTCTCCGTGAGAATACAGCAGAGCCAATCCTAACCCTGTTTCTGTGAGAATACAGCAGAGCCAATCCTAACCCTGTCTCCGTGAGAATACAGCAGAGCCAATCCTAACCCTGTCTCTGTGAGAATACAGCAGAGCCAATCCTAACCCTGTCTCAGTGAGAATACAGCAGAGCCAATCCTAACCCTGTCTCTGTGAGAATACAGCAGAGCCAATCCTAACCCTGTCTCCATGAGAATACAGCAGAGCCAATCCTAACCCTGTCTCAGTGAGAATACAGCAGAGCCAATCCTAACCCTGTTTCTGTGAGAATACAGCAGAGCCAATCCTAACCCTGTCTCAGTGAGAATACAGCAGAACCAATCCTAACCCTGTCTCTGTGAGAATACAGCAGAGCCAATCCTAACCCTGTCTCCGTGAGAATACAGCAGAGCCAATCCTAACCCTGTCTCAGTGAGAATACAGCAGAGCCAATCCTAACCCTGTCTCAGTGAGAATACAGCAGAGACAATCCTAACCCTGTCTCCGTGAGAATACAGCAGAGCCAATCCTAACCCTGTCTCAGTGAGAATACAGCAGAGCCAATCCTAACCCTGTCTCAGTGAGAATACAGCAGAGACAATCCTAACCCTGTCTCCGTGAGAATACAGCATAGCCATTCCAGAATCTGTATAGGAAGTGAGCTGTGGTTAAAAAACAGCCAATCAGGAGGGAGGGCGTCACACAGCGTCCAATCTTGCGACTCGCCAGAGGTCGCACGGTGACCTTCAGTCGGCGGGAGGTTCTGGCACACGCCAGCGTAGCAGCCTGCTCTCGTTTACTCATGCTATCCATCTCTCTCTCTCTACCTGTATTTATTTACATACTCTAGACATCGCTCTATACCTGCATTTATTTACATACTCTATACATCTCTCTCTCTACCTGTATTTATTTACATAATCTATACATCTCTCTATACCTGCATTTATTTACATACTCTAGACATCTCTCTATACCTGTATTTATTTACATACTCTATACATCTCTCTCTCTATACCTGTATTTATTTACATACTCTATACATCTCTCTCTCTCTCTATACCTGTATTTATTTACATACTCTCTACATCTCTCTCTCTCTCTATACCTGTATTTATTTACATACTCTCTACATCTCTCTCTCTCTCTATACCTGTATTTATTTACATACTCTCTACATCTCTCTCTCTCTCTATACCTGTATTTATTTACATACTCTATACATCTCTCTCTCTATACCTGTATTTATTTACATACTCTATACATCTCTCTCTCTCTCTATACCTGTATTTATTTACATACTCTCTACATCTCTCTCTCTCTCTCTACCTGTATTTATTTACATACTCTAGACATCTCTCTCTACCTGTATTTATTTACATACTCTCTACATCTCTCTCTCTCTATACCTGTATTTATTTACATACTCTATACATCTCTCTCTCTATACCTGTATTTATTTACATACTCTAGACATCTCTCTCTACCTGTATTTATTTACATACTCTATACATCTCTCTCTCTATACCTGTATTTATTTACATACTCTATACATCTCTCTCTCTCTCTATGCCTGTATTTATTTACATACTCTATACATCTCTCTCTATACCTGTATTTATTTACTTACTCTATACATCTCTCTCTATGCCTGTATTTATTTACTTACTCTATACATATCTCTCTATAACTGTATTTATTTACATACTCTATACATCTCTCTCTATACCTGTATTTATTTACATACTCTCTACATCTCTCTCTATACCTGTATTTATTTACATACTCTATACATCTCTCTCTATACCTGTATTTATTTACTTACTCTATACATCTCTCTCTATGCCTGTATTTATTTACATACTCTATAAATCTCTCTCTATACCTGTATTTATTTACTTACTCTATACATCTCTCTCTCTCTCTCTACCTGTATTTATTTACATACTCTATACATCTCTCTCTACCTGTATTTATTTACATACTCTATACATCTGTCTCTATACCTGTATTTATTTACATACTCTAGACATCTCTCTCTCTACCTGTATTTATTTACATACTCTATACATCTCTCTCTCTCTATACCTGTATTTATTTATATACTCTAGACATCTCTCTCTCTCTCTCTCTACCTGTATTTATTTACATACTCTATACATCTCTCTCTCTCTATACCTGTATTTATTTACATACTCTATACATCTCTCTCTCTCTATACCTGTATTTATTTACATACTCTATACATCTCTCTCTCTCTATACCTGTATTTATTTACATACTCTAGACATCTCTCTCTCTGCCTGTATTTATTTACATACTCTAGACATCTCTCTCTCTCTCTATACCTGTATTTATTTATATACTCTAGACATCTCTCTCTCTCTCTCTCTCTCTCTATACCTGTATTTATTTATATACTCTAGACATCTCTCTCTCTCTCTCTCTCTATACCTGTATTTATTTATATACTCTATACATCTCTCTCTCTCTCTCTCTCTCTCTATACCTGTATTTATTTATATACTCTATACATCTCTCTCTCTATATATATATATATATATATTACCTGTATTTATTTACACACTCTATCCATCCATCTCTCTCTCAACAGACTAATTTACTGTCTCCATCCATCCATCTCTCTCTCACAACAGACTCATTTACTGTCTCTATCCATCCATCTCTCTCTCACAACAGACTCATTTACTGTCTCTATCCATCCATCTCTCTCTCTCAACAGACTCATTTACTGTCTCTATCCATCCATCTCTCTCTCTCTCAACAGACTCATTTACTGTCTCTATTCATCCATCTCTCTCTCAACAGACTCATTTACTGTCTCTATCCATCCATCTCTCTCTCTCAACAGACTCATTTACTGTCTCTATCCATCCATCTCTCAACAGACTAATTTACTGTCTCTATTCATCCATCTCTCTCTCTCAACAGACTCATTTACTGTCTCTATCCATCCATCTCTCTCTCAACAGACTAATTTACTGTCTCTATCCATCCATCTCTCTCTCTCAACAGACTAATTTACTGTCTCTATTCATCCATCTCTCTCTCAACAGACTCATTTACTGTCTCTATCGATCCATCTCTCTCTCAACAGACTCATTTACTGTCTCTATCCATCCATCTCTCTCTCTCAACAGACTCATTTACTGTCTCTATCCATCCATCTCTCTCTCTCAACAGACTAATTTACTGTCTCTATCCATCCATCTCTCTCTCTCAACATACTAATTTACTGTCTCTATCCATCCATCTCTCTCTCTCAACAGACTCATTTACTGTCTCTATCCATCCATTTCTCTCTCAACAGACTCATTTACTGTCTCTATCCATCCATCTCTCTCTCAACAGACTCATTTACTGTCTCTATCCATCCATCTCTCTCTCTCAACAGACTCATTTACTGTCTCTATCCATCCATCTATCTCTCTCAACAGACTCATTTACTGTCTCTATCCATCCATCTCTCTCTCTCAACAGACTCATTTACTTTCTCTATCCATCCATCTCTCTCTCAACAGACTCATTTACTGTCTCTATTCATCCATCTATCTCTCTCAACAGACTCATTTACTGTCTCTATTCATCCATCTCTCTCTCAACAGACTCATTTACTGTCTCTATCCATCCATCTCTCTCTCTCAACAGACTCATTTACTGTCTCTATCCATCCATCTCTCTCTCTCAACAGACTCATTTACTGTCTCTGTTCATCCATCTCTCTCTCTCTCAACAGACTCATTTACTGTCTCTATTCATCCATCTCTCTCTCTCAACAGACTCATTTACTGTCTCTATTCATCCATCTCTCTCTCTCAACAGACTCATTTACTGTCTCTATTCATCCATCTCTCTCTCTCTCAACAGACTCATTTACTGTCTCTATTCATCCATCTCTCTCTCTCAACAGACTCATTTACTGTCTCTATTCATCCATCTCTCTCTCTCAACAGACTCATTTACTGTCTCTATCCATCCATCTCTCTCTCTCAACAGACTCATTTACTGTCTCTATCCATCCATCTCTCTCTCAACAGACTAATTTACTGTCTCTATCCATCCATCTCTCTCTCTCAACAGACTCATTTACTGTCTCTATCCATCCATCTCTCTCTCTCAACAGACTAATTTACTGTCTCTATCCATCCATCTCTCTCTCTCAACAGACTCATTTACTGTCTCTATTCATCCATCTCTCTCTCTCTCAACAGACTAATTTACTGTCTCTATCCATCCATCTCTCTCTCAACAGACTCATTTACTGTCTCTATCCATCCATCTCTCTCTCAACAGACTCATTTACTGTCTCTATCCATCCATCTCTCTCTCTCAACAGACTCATTTACTGTCTCTATCCATCCATCCATCTCTCTCTCAACAGACTCATTTACTGTCTCTATCCATCCATCTCTCTCTCAACAGACTCATTTACTGTCTCTATCCATCCATCTCTCTCTCAACAGACTCGTTTACTGTCTCTATCCATCCATCTCTCTCTCTCAACAGACTCATTTACTGTCTCTATTCATCCATCTCTCTCTCTCAACAGACTCATTTACTGTCTCTATTCATCCATATCTCTCTCTCAACAGACTCATTTACTGTCTCTATTCATCCATCTCTCTCAACAGACTCATTTACTGTCTCTATTCATCCATCTCTCTCAACAGACTCATTTACTGTCTCTATTCATCCATCCATCTCTCTCTCAACAGACTCATTTACTGTCTCTATTCATCCATCTCTCTCAACAGACTCATTTACTGTCTCTATCCATCCATCTCTCTCTCAACAGACTCATTTACTGTCTCTATTCATCCATCTCTCTCAACAGACTAATTTACTGTCTCTATTCATCCATCTCTCTCTCTCAACAGACTAATTTACTGTCTCTATTCATCCATCTCTCTCTCTCAACAGACTCATTTACTGTCTCTATTCATCCATCTCTCTCTCTCAACAGACTAATTTACTGTCTCTATCCATCAACAGACTAATTTACTGTCTCTATCCATCCATCTCTCTCAACAGACTAATTTACTGTCTCTATCCATCCATCTCTCTCTCAACAGACTAATTTACTGTCTCTATCCATCCATCTCTCTCAACAGACTAATTTACTGTCTCTATCCATCCATCTCTCTCTCAACAGACTCATTTACTGTCTCTATCCATCCATCTCTCTCTCAACAGACTCATTTACTGTCTCTATCCATCCATCTCTCTCTCTCAACAGACTCATTTACTGTCTCTATCCATCCATCTCTCTCTCAACAGACTCATTTACTGTCTCTATCCATCCATCTCTCTCTCAACAGACTCATTTACTGTCTCTATCCATCCATCTCTCTCTCAACAGACTCATTTACTGTCTCTATTCATCCATCTCTCTCTCAACAGACTCATTTACTGTCTCTATTCATCCATCTCTCTCTCTCAACAGACTCATTTACTGTCTCTATCCATCCATCTCTCTCTCTCAACAGACTCATTTACTGTCTCTATTCATCCATCTCTCTCTCTCAACAGACTCATTTACTGTCTCTATCCATTCCCATCTCTCTCTCAACAGACTAATTTACTGTCTCTATCCATCCATCTCTCTCTCTCAACAGACTAATTTACTGTCTCTATTCATCCATCTCTCTCTCAACAGACTCATTTACTGTCTCTATCGATCCATCTCTCTCTCAACAGACTCATTTACTGTCTCTATCCATCCATCTCTCTCTCTCAACAGACTCATTTACTGTCTCTATCCATCCATCTCTCTCTCTCAACAGACTAATTTACTGTCTCTATCCATCCATCTCTCTCTCTCAACATACTAATTTACTGTCTCTATCCATCCATCTCTCTCTCTCAACAGACTCATTTACTGTCTCTATCCATCCATCTCTCTCTCAACAGACTCATTTACTGTCTCTATCCATCCATCTCTCTCAACAGACTCATTTACTGTCTCTATCCATCCATCTCTCTCTCAACAGACTCATTTACTGTCTCTATCCATCCATCTCTCTCTCAACAGACTCATTTACTGTCTCTATCCATCCATCTCTCTCTCTCAACAGACTCATTTACTGTCTCTATCCATCCATCTCTCTCTCAACAGACTCATTTACTGTCTCTATCCATCCATCTCTCTCTCTCAACAGACTCATTTACTGTCTCTATCCATCCATCTCTCTCTCAACAGACTCATTTACTGTCTCTATCCATCCATCTCTCTCTCTCAACAGACTCATTTACTGTCTCTATCCATCCATCTCTCTCTCTCAACAGACTCATTTACTGTCTCTATCCATCCATCTCTCTCTCAACAGACTCATTTACTGTCTCTATCCATCCATCTCTCTCTCAACAGACTCATTTACTGTCTCTATCCATCCATCTCTCTCTCTCAACAGACTCATTTACTGTCTCTATCCATCCATCTCTCTCTCTCAACAGACTCATTTACTGTCTCTATCCATCCATCTCTCTCTCTCAACAGACTAATTTACTGTCTCTATTCATCCATCTCTCTCTCTCAACAGACTCATTTACTGTCTCTATCCATCCATCTCTCTCTCAACAGACTAATTTACTGTCTCTATCCATCCATCTCTCTCTCTCAACAGACTAATTTACTGTCTCTATTCATCCATCTCTCTCTCAACAGACTCATTTACTGTCTCTATCGATCCATCTCTCTCTCAACAGACTCATTTACTGTCTCTATCCATCCATCTCTCTCTCTCAACAGACTCATTTACTGTCTCTATCCATCCATCTCTCTCTCTCAACAGACTAATTTACTGTCTCTATCCATCCATCTCTCTCTCTCAACATACTAATTTACTGTCTCTATCCATCCATCTCTCTCTCTCAACAGACTCATTTACTGTCTCTATCCATCCATCTCTCTCTCAACAGACTCATTTACTGTCTCTATCCATCCATCTCTCTCTCAACAGACTCATTTACTGTCTCTATCCATCCATCTCTCTCTCAACAGACTCATTTACTGTCTCTATCCATCCATCTCTCTCTCAACAGACTCATTTACTGTCTCTATCCATCCATCTCTCTCTCTCAACAGACTCATTTACTTTCTCTATCCATCCATCTCTCTCTCAACAGACTCATTTACTGTCTCTATTCATCCATCTCTCTCTCTCAACAGACTCATTTACTGTCTCTATTCATCCATCTCTCTCTCAACAGACTCATTTACTGTCTCTATCCATCCATCTCTCTCTCTCAACAGACTCATTTACTGTCTCTATCCATCCATCTCTCTCTCTCAACAGACTCATTTACTGTCTCTGTTCATCCATCTCTCTCTCAACAGACTCATTTACTGTCTCTATCCATCCATCTCTCTCTCTCAACAGACTCATTTACTGTCTCTATTCATCCATCTCTCTCTCTCAACAGACTCATTTACTGTCTCTATTCATCCATCTCTCTCTCTCTCAACAGACTCATTTACTGTCTCTATTCATCCATCTCTCTCTCTCAACAGACTCATTTACTGTCTCTATTCATCCATCTCTCTCTCTCAACAGACTCATTTACTGTCTCTATCCATCCATCTCTCTCTCTCTCAACAGACTCATTTACTGTCTCTATCCATCCATCTCTCTCTCTCAACAGACTAATTTACTGTCTCTATCCATCCATCTCTCTCTCAACAGACTCATTTACTGTCTCTATCCATCCATCTCTCTCTCTCAACAGACTAATTTACTGTCTCTATCCATCCATCTCTCTCTCTCAACAGACTCATTTACTGTCTCTATTCATCCATCTCTCTCTCAACAGACTAATTTACTGTCTCTATCCATCCATCTCTCTCTCAACAGACTCATTTACTGTCTCTATCCATCCATCTCTCTCTCAACAGACTCATTTACTGTCTCTATCCATCCATCTCTCTCTCTCAACAGACTCATTTACTGTCTCTATCCATCCATCCATCTCTCTCAACAGACTCATTTACTGTCTCTATCCATCCATCTCTCTCTCAACAGACTCATTTACTGTCTCTATCCATCCATCTCTCTCTCAACAGACTCATTTACTGTCTCTATCCATCCATCTCTCTCTCTCAACAGACTCATTTACTGTCTCTATTCATCCATCTCTCTCTCTCAACAGACTCATTTACTGTCTCTATTCATCCATCTCTCTCTCTCAACAGACTCATTTACTGTCTCTATTCATCCATCTCTCTCAACAGACTCATTTACTGTCTCTATTCATCCATCTCTCTCAACAGACTCATTTACTGTCTCTATTCATCCATCCATCTCTCTCTCAACAGACTCATTTACTGTCTCTATTCATCCATCTCTCTCAACAGACTCATTTACTGTCTCTATCCATCCATCTCTCTCTCAACAGACTCATTTACTGTCTCTATTCATCCATCTCTCTCAACAGACTAATTTACTGTCTCTATTCATCCATCTCTCTCTCTCAACAGACTCATTTACTGTCTCTATTCATCCATCTCTCTCTCTCAACAGACTCATTTACTGTCTCTATTCATCCATCTCTCTCTCTCAACAGACTAATTTACTGTCTCTATCCATCCATCTCTCTCTCAACAGACTAATTTACTGTCTCTATCCATCCATCTCTCTCAACAGACTAATTTACTGTCTCTATCCATCCATCTCTCTCTCAACAGACTAATTTACTGTCTCTATCCATCCATCTCTCTCAACAGACTAATTTACTGTCTCTATCCATCCATCTCTCTCTCAACAGACTCATTTACTGTCTCTATCCATCCATCTCTCTCTCAACAGACTCATTTACTGTCTCTATCCATCCATCTCTCTCTCTCAACAGACTCATTTACTGTCTCTATCCATCCATCTCTCTCTCAACAGACTCATTTACTGTCTCTATCCATCCATCTCTCTCTCAACAGACTCATTTACTGTCTCTATCCATCCATCTCTCTCTCAACAGACTCATTTACTGTCTCTATTCATCCATCTCTCTCTCTCAACAGACTCATTTACTGTCTCTATTCATCCATCTCTCTCTCTCAACAGACTCATTTACTGTCTCTATCCATCCATCTCTCTCTCTCAACAGACTAATTTACTGTCTCTATTCATCCATCTCTCTCTCTCAACAGACTCATTTACTGTCTCTATCCATCCATCTCTCTCTCAACAGACTAATTTACTGTCTCTATCCATCCATCTCTCTCTCTCAACAGACTAATTTACTGTCTCTATTCATCCATCTCTCTCAACAGACTCATTTACTGTCTCTATCCATCCATCTCTCTCTCAACAGACTCATTTACTGTCTCTATCCATCCATCTCTCTCTCAACAGACTCATTTACTGTCTCTATCCATCCATCTCTCTCTCTCAACAGACTAATTTACTGTCTCTATCCATCCATCTCTCTCTCTCAACATACTAATTTACTGTCTCTATCCATCCATCTCTCTCTCTCAACAGACTCATTTACTGTCTCTATCCATCCATCTCTCTCTCAACAGACTCATTTACTGTCTCTATCCATCCATCTCTCTCTCAACAGACTCATTTACTGTCTCTATCCATCCATCTCTCTCTCTCAACAGACTCATTTACTGTCTCTATCCATCCATCTCTCTCTCTCTCAACAGACTCATTTACTGTCTCTATCCATCCATCTCTCTCTCAACAGACTCATTTACTGTCTCTATCGATCCATCTCTCTCTCAACAGACTCATTTACTGTCTCTATCCATCCATCTCTCTCTCTCAACAGACTCATTTACTGTCTCTATCCATCCATCTCTCTCTCAACAGACTCATTTACTGTCTCTATCCATCCATCTCTCTCTCTCAACAGACTCATTTACTGTCTCTATCCATCCATCTCTCTCTCTCAACAGACTCATTTACTGTCTCTATCCATCCATCTCTCTCTCAACAGACTCATTTACTGTCTCTATCCATCCATCTCTCTCTCAACAGACTCATTTACTGTCTCTATCCATCCATCTCTCTCTCTCAACAGACTCATTTACTGTCTCTATCCATCCATCTCTCTCTCTCCAACAGACTCATTTACTGTCTCTATCCATCCATCTCTCTCAACAGACTCATTTACTTTCTCTATCCATCCATCTCTCTCTCAACAGACTCATTTACTGTCTCTATTCATCCATCTCTCTCTCTCAACAGACTCATTTACTGTCTCTATTCATCCATCTCTCTCTCAACAGACTCATTTACTGTCTCTATCCATCCATCTCTCTCTCTCAACAGACTCATTTACTGTCTCTATCCATCCATCTCTCTCTCAACAGACTCATTTACTGTCTCTATTCATCCATCTCTCTCTCTCAACAGACTCATTTACTGTCTCTATTCATCCATCTCTCTCTCTCAACAGACTCATTTACTGTCTCTATTCATCCATCTCTCTCTCAACAGACTCATTTACTGTCTCTATTCATCCATCTCTCTCTCTCAACAGACTCATTTACTGTCTCTATTCATCCATCTCTCTCTCTCTCAACAGACTCATTTACTGTCTCTATTCATCCATCTCTCTCTCTCTCAACAGACTCATTAACTGTCTCTATCCATCCATCTCTCTCTCTCTCAACAGACTCATTTTCTGTCTCTATCCATCCATCTCTCTCTCTCAACAGACTAATTTACTGTCTCTATCCATCCATCTCTCTCTCTCAACAGACTCATTTACTGTCTCTATCCATCCATCTCTCTCTCTCAACAGACTAATTTACTGTCTCTATCCATCCATCTCTTCTCTCCAACAGACTCATTTACTGTCTCTATTCATCCATCTCTCTCTCTCAACAGACTAATTTACTGTCTCTATCCATCCATCTCTCTCAACAGACTCATTTACTGTCTCTATCCATCCATCTCTCTCTCAACAGACTCATTTACTGTCTCTATCCATCCATCTCTCTCTCAACAGACTCATTTACTGTCTCTAAAGATCCATCCATCCATCTCTCTCAACAGACTCATTTACTGTCTCTATCCATCCATCTCTCTCTCAACAGACTCATTTACTGTCTCTATCCATCCATCTCTCTCTCAACAGACTCGTTTACTGTCTCTATCCATCCATCTCTCTCTCTCAACAGACTCATTTACTGTCTCTATCCATCCATCTCTCTCTCTCAACAGACTCATTTACTGTCTCTATTCATCCAGACTCAACAGACTCATTTACTGTCTCTATTCATCCATATCTCTCTCTCTCAACAGACTCATTTACTGTCTCTATTCATCCATCTCTCTCAACAGACTCATTTACTGTCTCTATTCATCCATCTCTCTCTCAACAGACTCATTTACTGTCTCTATTCATCCATCCATCTCTCTCTCAACAGACTCATTTACTGTCTCTATTCATCCATCTCTCTCAACAGACTCATTTACTGTCTCTATCCATCCATCTCTCTCTCAACAGACTAATTTACTGTCTCTATTCATCCATCTCTCTCAACAGACTAATTTACTGTCTCTATTCATCCATCTCTCTCTCTCAACAGACTCATTTACTGTCTCTATTCATCCATCTCTCATCTCTCATGGAGGGAGAGGGAGGGACTGTCTCTATTCATCCATCTTCTCTCTCAACAGACTAATTTACTGTCTCTATCCATCCATCTCTCTCTCAACAGAGGGAAGGGACTGTCTCTATCCATCCATCTCTCTCAACAGACTAATTTACTGTCTCTATCCATCCATCTCTCTCTCAACAGACTAATTTACTGTCTCTAGATCCATCTCTCTCAACAGACTAATTTACTGTCTCTATCCATCCATCTCTCTCTCAACAGACTCATTTACTGTCTCTATCCATCCATCTCTCTGGCAGACTCATTTACTGTCTCTATCCATCCATCTCTCTCTCAACAGACTCATTTACTGTCATTTGTCCATCCATCTCTCTTTGACAGACTCATTTACTGTCTCTATTGATCCATTGTTTCAACAGACTCATTTACTGTCTCTATCCATCCATTCTCTCTCTCAACAGACTCATTTACTGTCTCTATTCATCCATCTCTCTCTCTCAACAGACTCATTTACTGTCTCTATTCATCCATCTCTCTCTCAACAGACTCATTTACTGTCTCTATCCATCCATCTCTCTCTCTCAACAGACTCATTTACTGTCTCTATCCATCCATCTCTCTCTCAACATACTCATTTACTGTCTCTATCCATCCATCTCTCTCTCAACAGACTCATTTACTGTCTCTATTCATCCATCTCTCTCTCTCAACAGACTCATTTACTGTCTCTATTCATCCATCTCTCTCTCTCAACAGACTCATTTACTGTCTCTATTCATCCATCTCTCTCTCAACATTTATTTTGTCTCTATCCATCCATCTCTCTTCAACAGACTAATTTACTGTCTCTATCCATCCATCTCTCTCTCTCAACAGACTCATTTACTGTCTCTATCCATCCATCTCTCTCTCAACAGACTCATTTACTGTCTCTATTCATCCATCTCTCTCTCTCTCAACAGACTCATTTACTGTCTCTATCCATCCATCTCTCTCTCTCAAGAGACTCATTTACTGTCTCTATTTATCCATCTCTCTCTCTCTCTCTCTCTCTCTCTCTCTCAATTCAATTCAATTCAACATGCTTTATTAGCATGGGAAACATGTGTCAACAGAAAGTGAGGTAGATAATATACAAAAGTGAAATAAACAATAAAAATTATCAGTAAACATTACACATACAGAAGTTTCAAAACAATAAAGACATTACAAATGTCATATTATATATATATATACAGTGTTGCAACAATGTACAGATGGTTAAGGGTACACACAGGAAAATAAATAAGCATAAATATGGGTTGTATTTACAATGGTGTTTGTTCTTCACTGGTGGCCCTTTTCTTGTGGCAACAGGGCACAAATCTTGCCCGGGGCTGGGCGGGGGGGACCCCAGAGCTCAATTAAAGCTGATTATCACCCTAATGAGCTCACGTTTCCTCTCATTGATCCACCAGATCAATACTGCAGGTATGTGCTGCGGGAGGTGCACACACACACACACACACACACACACACACACACACACACACACACACACACACACACACACACACACACTGGCCCCCGTTCAAGCACTTGATAAAGAAAACCTGGTGAGAACTCCTAAAGATCACCTTGATGTCCATGATTATCAAAGAGACAGAATAATATTCTGCCTGGCCCTGAGAAGCCAGAATATCAGCTCATCTGAGTAAATGTAGAGAGGGAGGGAGGGGAGGGAGGGAGGGAGAGGAGGGAGGACAGAGGGAGGGAGAGGGAGAGGGAGGGAGGGACAGAGAGAGAGAGAGACAGAGAGAGAGAGAGAGAGAGAGAGAGAGAGAGAGAGAGAGAGAGAGAGAGAGAGAGAGAGAGAGAGAGAGAGAGAGAGAGAGAGAGAGAGAGAGAGAGAGAGAGAGAGAGAGAGGGAGGGAGGGAGGGAGAGAGAGAGAATAATATTCAGCCTGGCACTGAGAAGCCAGAATATCAGCTCATCTGAGTGAATGTAGGGAGGGAGGGAGGGAGGGAGGGAGGGAGGGGGAGGGGGGAGGGAGGGAGGGAGGGAGAGAATAATATTCAGCCTGGCACTGAGAAGCCAGAATATCAGCTCATCTGAGTGAATGGAGGGAGGGGAGGGAGGGAGGGAGGGAGGGAGGGAGGGAGGGATGGAGGGAGGGGAAGAGATAGAGAGAGAGAGAGAGAGAGAGAGAGAGAGGAGAGAGAGAGAGAGCAGCAAGATTTGTGACCTGTTGCCATGAGAAAGGGGCAACCAGTGAAGAACAAACACCATTGTAAATACAACCCATATTCATGCTCATTTATTTTATCTTGTGTCCTTTAACCATTTGTACATTGTTTAAAAACTGTATATATATAATATGACATTTGTAATGTCTTTATTGTTTTGAAACTTCTGTATGTGTAATGTCTACTGTTGATTTTTATTGTTTATTTTGTATATTATCTACCTCACTTGCTTTTGCAATGTTAACACATGTTTCCCATGCCAATAAAGCCCCTTGAATTGAATTGAATTGAGAGGGACAGGGAGGGAGGGAGGGAGGGAGGGAGGGAGAGAGAGAGAGAGAGAGAGACAGAGAGGGAGAGAGAGAGAGAGACAGAGAGAGAGAGAGAGAGAGAGAGAGAGAGAGAGGGGGAGAGAGGGAGAGAGGGGAGAGAGGAGAGAGAGAGACAGAGAGAGAGAGAGAGAGAGAGAGAGAGAGAGAGAGAGAGAGAGAGAGAGAGATGGAGACATTAACTATTTGCACATCGTTGTAACATTGTATACAGCCATAATGTGACATTTGAAATGTCTCTATTCCTTTGGAACTTGTGTAACGTTTACTGTTCATTTGAATTATTTATTTCACTTTTGTTTATCATCTATTTCACTTGCTTTGGCAATATAAACATGTTTCCCATGCCAATAAAGACCTTTGAATTGAATTAAGAGAGTGAGAGCGAGACAGAGTACAGAGACAGAGACAGAGACAGAGACAGACTACAGAAACAGAGACAGACTACAGAGACAGAGACAGAGACAGAGACAGAGACAGACTACAGAGACAGAGACAGAGACAGACTACAGAGACAGAGACAGAGACAGACTACAGAGACAGAGACAGAGACAGACTACAGAAACAGAGACAGACTACAGAGACAGAGACAGAGACAGACTACAGAAACAGAGACAGACTACAGAGACAGATACAGACTACAGTTGACAGAGACAGACTACAGAGACAGAGACAGAGACAGACTACAGAGACAGAGACAGACTACAGAAACAGAGACAGACTACAGAGACAGAGACAGAGACAGACTACAGAGACAGAGACATACTACAGAAACAGAGACAGAGACAGACTACAGAGACAGAGACAGAGACATACTACAGAAACAGAGACAGAGACAGACACAGAAACAGAGACAGACTACAGAGACAGATACAGAGACAGAGACAGACTACAGAGACAGAGACAGACTACAGAGACAGACTACAGAGACAGAGACAGAGACAGACTACAGAAACAGAGACAGACTACAGAGACAGATGACAGAGACAGACTACAGAGACTGAGACTGAGACTGAGACAGAGACAGACTACAGACGACAGAGACAGACTACAGACGACAGAGACAGACTACAGAGACAGAAACAGAGACAGAGACAGAGACAGACTACAGAAACAGAGACAGACTACAGAGACAGACTACAGAGACAGAGACAGACTACAGAGACAGAGACAGAGACAGACTACAGAGACAGAGACAGAGACAGAGACAGACGACAGAGACAGAGACAGAACAGAGACAGACTACAGAAACAGAGACAGACTACAGAGACAGATACAGACTACAGAGACAGAGACAGAGACAGAGACAGAGACAGCGACAGACTACAGAGACAGAGACAGAGACAGAGACAGACTACAGAGACAGAGACAGAGACAGATACAGACTACAGAGACAGAGACAGACTACAGAGACAGAGACAGAGACAGATACAGACTACAGAGACAGAGACAGAGACAGAGACAGACTACAGAGACAGAGACAGACTACAGAAAAAGAGACAGACTACAGAGACAGATACAGACTACAGAGACAGAGACAGAGACAGACTACAGAGACAGATACAGACTACAGATGACAGAGACAGACTACAGAGACTGAGACTGAGGCTGAGACAGAGACAGAGACAGAGACAGAGACAGACTACAGACGACAGAGACAGACTACAGAGACAGAGACAGAAACAGAGACAGAGACAGAGACAGACTACAGAAACAGAGACAGAGACAGAAACAGAGTACAGAGACAGACTACAGAGACTGAGACAGAAATAGAGACAGAGACAGAGACAGAAACAGAGTACAGAGACAGACTACAGAGACTGAGACAGAGACAGACTACAGAGACAGAGACAGACTACAGAGACAGATACAGACTACAGAGACAGACTACAGAGACTGAGACAGAGACAGACTACAGAAACAGAGACAGAGACAGAGACAGAGACAGATACAGACTACTGAGACAGAGACAGAGACAGACTACAGAAACAGAGACAGAGACAGAGACAGAGACAGACTACAGAGACAGAGACAGATACAGACTACAGAAACAGAGACAGAGACAGACTACAGAGACAGAGACAGACTACAGAGACAGAGACAGAGACAGACTACAGAAACAGAGACAGACTACAGAGACAGAGACAGAGTATAGAGACAGACTACAGAGACAGAGACAGACTACAGAAACAGAGACAGACTACAGAGACAGAGACAGAGTATAGAGACAGACTACAGAGACGGAGACAGAGACAGAGACAACTGCCCCTCCACCTCCACCTGTTCCCTGCCCCCTCCACCTCCACCTCCACCTGCCCCCTTCCCCTCCAACTCCAATTCCACCTGCCCCCTCTACCTCAACCTGCTACATGCCCCCCCCCCACCTGCCCCCTCCATCTCCACCTACACCTGCCCCTCCACCTCCACCTACTCCCACCACCTCCTCCCCCAATTGTCCCCTCCACCTCCACCTCCACCTCCACCTGCCCCCTGCCCCCTCCACCTCCACCTGCCCCCTGCCCCCTCCAACTCCACCTACCCCCTGCCCCCTCCTCCTCCACCTCCCCCTTCACCTCCATCTGCCACCTGCCCCCTCCACCTGCCCCTCCAACTCCACCTGCCCCCTTCACCTCCACCTGCCCCCTCCACCCACCTCCCCTTTCCAGCTCCACCTCCACCTGCCCCTCCACCTTCACCTGCTCCCTGCTCCTCCACCTGCCCCCTCCACCTCCACCTGACCCCTCCACCGTCACCTACTCCCTGCTCCTCCACCTGGCCCCTCCACCTCCACCTGCCCCCCACCTGTCCCCTCCACCTGCACCTGCTCCCAACCCTTCACCTCCACCTGCCCCCTCCAGCTCCACCTCCACCTGCTCCCTGCCCACACCAGCTCCACCTGCCCCCTCCAGCTCCACCTGCCCCCTCCAGCTCCACCTGCCCCCTCCACCTCCAACTGCTCCCTGCCCCCACCAGCTCCACCTGCTCCTCCAGCTCCACCTGCCCCTCCAACTCCACCTGCTCCCTGCCCCCACCAGCTCCACCTGCCCCTCCACCTCCACCTGCCCCCTCCAGCTCCATCTGCCCCCTCCCCTCCATCTGCTCCCTGCCCCCTCCAGCTCCACCTGCCCCCTCCACCTCCACCTGCTCCCTGCCCCCACCAGCTCCACCTGCCCCCTCCACCTACACCGGTCCCCTTCACCTCCAGCTGTCCCCTCCACCTGCACCTGCTCCCTGCCCTTTCACCTCCAGCTCCACCTGCTCCCTGCCCCCTCCGCCTACACCTGTCCCCTTCACCTCCACCTGTCCCCTCCAGCTCCACCTGCCCTCTCCACCTCCACCTCCACCTGCTCCCTGCCCCCACCAGCTCCACCTGCCCCCTCCCCCTCCACCTCCAGCTCGACCTTCCCCTCCACCTCCACCTGCTCCCTGCCCCCACCAGCTCCACCTACCCCCTTCACCTCCACCTGCCCCCTCCAGCTCCACCTGCCCCCTCCACCTACACCTGTCCCCTTCACCTCCATCTGCCCCCTCCACCTACACCTGTCCCCTTCACCTCCACCTGCCCCCTCCACCTACACCTGCTCCCTGCCCCCACCAGCTCCACCTGCCCTCTCCACCTACACGTGTCCCCTTCACCTCCACCTTCCCCCTCCACCTCCACCTGCTCCCTGCACCTACGAGCTCCACCTACCCCCTTCACCTCCACCTGCCCCCTCCAGCTCCACCTGCCCCCTCCACCTCCACCTACTCCCTGCCCCCACCAGCTCCACCTGCCCCCTCCACCTACACCTGTCCCCTTCACCTCCACCTGTCCCCTCCACCTGCACCTGCTCCCTGCCCCTTCACCTCCAGCTCCACCTGCTCCCTGCCCCCTCCACCTACACCTGTCCCCTTCACCTCCACCTGTCCCCTCCAGCTCCACCTGCCCTCTTCACCTCCACCTCCACCTGCTCCCTGCCCCCACCAGCTCCACCTGCCCCCTCCCCCTCCACCTCCAGCTCCACCTGCCCCCTCCACCTCCACCTGCTCCCTGCCCCCCACCAGCTCCACCTACCCCCTTCACCTCCACCTGCCCCTCCAGCTCCACCTGCCCCCTCCACCTACACCTGTCCCCTTCACCTCCACCTGCCCCCTCCACCTACACCTGTCCCCTTCACCTCCACCTGCCCCCTCCACCTACACCTGCTCCCTGCCCCCACCAGCTCCACCTGCCCCCTCCACCTACATGTGTCCCCTTCACCTCCACCTTCCCCCTCCACCTCCACCTGCTCCCTGCACCCACCAGCTCCACCTACCCCCTTCACCTCCACCTGCCCCCTCCAGCTCCACCTGCCCCCTCCACCTCCACCTACTCCCTGCCCCCACCAGCTCCACCTGCCCCCTCCACCTTCACCTGTCCCCTTCACCTCCACCTGTCCCCTCCACCTGCACCTGCTCCCTGCCCCTTCACCTCCAGCTCCACCTGCTCCCTGCCCCCTCCACCTACACCTGTCCCCTTCACCTCCACCTGTCCCTCCAGCTCCACCTGCCCTCTCCACCTCCACCTCCACCTGCTCCCCACCCAGCTCCACCTGCCCCCCCACCTCCACATACCCCCTCCAGCTCCACCTGCCCCCTCCACCCCTGCTCCCTGCCCCCACCAGCTCCACCTGCCCCCTCCACCTCCACATGCCCCCTCCAGCTCCACCTGCCCCTCCACCTCCACCTGCTCCCTGCCCCCACCAGTTCCACCTGCCCCTTCCCTCCACCTGCCCCCTTCACCTCCACCTGCCCCCTCCAGCTACACCTGCCCCTCCAGCTCCACCTGTCCCCTTCACCTCCACCTCCACCTCCAGCTCCACCTGCCCCCCACCAGTTCCACCTGCCCACTTCACCTCCACCTGCCCCCTTCACCTCCACCTGCCCCCTCCAGCCACCTGCCCCCTCCACCTCCACCTGCCCCCTCCAGCTCCACCTGCCCCCTTCACCTCCACCTGCTCCATGCCCCCACCAGCTCCACCTTCGCCCTCCACCTCCACCTGCCCCCTCCACGGTGGCCTTTCTCAATAGCAAGGCTATGCAAGACTTTATAGGCATGGGAAACATATGTTAACATTGCCAAAGCAAGTGAAGTAGATCATATACAAATGTGAAATAAACAATAAACACAGTAAACATTACACTCACAGAAGTTTCAAAAGAATAAAGACATTTCCAATGTCATATTATGTATATATACAGTACAATGTAACGATGTACAAATGGTTAAAGTACAAAAGGGAAACTAAATAAGCAGTCACTCTCTCTCTCACTTTCTCTGTCAGTCTTCTGTCTCTATCTCTCTCTCTCTTTCCAGTGCTGTCTGTCTGCTGTCTGTCTATCTCTCTCTCTCTCTCTCTCTGTCTGTATGCTGTCTCTCTCTCTTTCTGTCTGCTGTCTGTCTGCTGTCTGTCTGCTGTCTCTCTCTCTCTCTCTCTCTCTCTCTCTCTCTCTCTCTCTGTCTGTATCTCTCTCGGTCTCTCTCTCTCTCTCTCTCTCTCTCTCTCTCTCTCTCTCTCTCTCTCTCTCTGTCTGTATGCTGTCTCTCTCTCTGTCTGTCTGCTGTCTGTCTGCTGTCTCTCTCTCTCTGTCTGTATGCTGTCTCTCTCTCTGTCTGTCTAATGTATGTCTGCTGTCTGTCTGCTGTCTCTCTCTCTCTCTCTCTCTGTCTGTCTGCTGTCTCTCTCTCTCTCTCTGTCTGTATGCTGTCTCTCTCTCTGTCTGTCTACTGTCTGTCTGCTGTCTGTCTGCTGTCTCTCTCTCTCTCTCTCTGTCTGTATGCTGTCTCTCTCTGTCTGTATGCTGTCTCTCTCTCTGTCTGTCTACTGTCTGTCTGCTGTCTGTCTGCTGTCTCTCTCTCTCTCTCTGTCTGTATGCTGTCTCTCTCTCTGTCTGTCTACTGTCTGTCTACTGTCTGTCTGCTGTCTGTCTGCTCTCTCTCTCTCTCTCTCTCTCTCTCTCTCTCTCTCTGTCATAATGCTGTCTCTCTCTCTGTCTGTCTACTGTCTGTCTGCTGTCTCTCTCTCTCTCTCTCTCTCTGTCTGTATGCTGTCTCTCTCTCTGTCTGTCTACTGTCTGTCTGCTGTCTGTCTGCTGTCTCTCTCTCTCTCTCTCTCTCTCTCTGTCTGTATGCTGTCTCTCTCTCTGTCTGTCTACTGTCTGTCTGCTGTCTGTCTGCTGTCTCTCTCTCTGTCTGTCTACTGTCTGTCTGCTGTCTGTCTGCTGTCTCTCTCTTTCTCTCTCTCTGTCTCTGTCTTGTCTGCTTGACTTGTCTTTAGCTGTGGTTATCAGTTGCAGGCCCAGCTTTATGAACCTAAAGCTCTATGTGGCCTCTGGCTGCTGGAACGATGATGAGACAAACAATTACTATTGATTCAGTTTAGAGACACAACAACCACGGAACACTGCTCTTAAAAAAGTGTTTGTGTGTGTGTGTGTCTGTGTGTGTATGTGCGTGCGTGCATGCATGTGTATGCGCGTGTGTGTGTGCGTGAGAGACAGAGAAAGAGAAAGAGTGAGGGAAAATAATACAAACAAATAGCTAGAGGACAGGCACAATCTGTTGTCTCTGGGCTGTTACAGAATATCCCAGGTACAATCTGTTGTCTCAGGGCTGTTACAGAATATCCCAGGTACAATCTGCCATCTCAGGGCTGTTATAGAATATCCCAGGTACAATCTACTGTCTCAGGGCTGTTACAGAATATCCCAGTACAATCTACTGTCTCAGGGCTGTTACAGAATATCCCAGTACAATCTACTGTCTCAGGGCTGTTATAGAATATCCCAGGTAAAAGAAACATCAACATTGATGCATAATTGATGCCGTCTCTAATTGACTAGTTTAAATTCACAGTGTGTGGGTTTAAATAGTGAGAAAAAATGCACTCATCAGCTGGCCTTCGGTAAGGACAGATAGGATCCCTGACTCTGCACAGTGAAGGTTTCCCCTGTGTCACTAATGCAGGCCCACACATGCACACACACACGCCCACACACGCAGACACACTCATTCACCACTAATGCAGTCCCTCATCACAGCACGTAATGGTTGATGTCCTATCAACACCCACTCATACAGATGAGAAGAGGGAGACAGTGAAAGATATTGAGGGGGAGGAGGGAGGAGGGAGGGAGGGAGGGAGGGAGGAGGGAGGGAGGGAGGGAGGGAAGGGGGGAGAAGGGGGGAGGAGAGAGGGAGGAGAGGGGGAGGCTGTCTCAGGGGAGGAAGGGGAGGATCCCAGGAGGAATCTGGAGGGAGGAAGGGGAGAGGGGAGGAATATCCCAGGAGGGAGGGAGGGAGGGAGGGAGGAGGAGGGAGGGAGAGGGAGGGATCCCAGGGAGGAATCTGTTGGAGGGAAGGGGGAGGCTGTTAGAGGGAGGAAGGGAGGGAGGAAGGGAGGGGATATCCCAGTACAATCTGCTGGGAGGGAGGAAGGGGAGGGAGGAAGGAGGACAAGGGGGAGGAAGGGAGGAAGGGAGGAGAAAGGGAGGGAGGAAGGGAGGAGAGGGGGAGGAAGGGAAAAAGAGTTGACAGAGAAGTAGAAAGTGTGTCCATGTTCATGTTTTAACTTAACATTTAAAAAGACAAACCTCAGGCTCACCTAAAACTTAAACTACACACACACACGCACGCACGCACACACACACACACACACACACACACACACACACTCAACAGCCTCGGGGTGAAAGATAAGGTGGCTGTCTTTGATCCATAGTGTTAACCATGACACAACAGCCTAAAGCGTTGACTTTAAACTCTGCTCACCTCTCCTCTCCTCACCACTCTTCTCCTCACCACTCTTCTCCTCACCACTCTTCTCAGGGCTGTTACAGAATTCCCTCAATCTCCTCTCTCTGGGCTGTTCACCACTCTTCCCTACAATCTGCTGTCTCTCTCCTCTCCCCTCACCACTCTTCTCCTCACCTCTCCTCTCCTCAGGGCTGTTACTCACCTCTCCTCACCACTCTGTCTCAGGGCTGTTACAGAATATCCCAGCTCTCCTCTACTCTCCTCACCACTCTTCTCCTCAGACTCCTCTCCTCACCTCTCCTGTCTCAGGGCTCACTCTCCTCACCTCTCTTCTCCTCACCTCTCTGTCTCTCACTCTTCTCACTCCTGCTCACTCTCCCTCATCTCTCCTCCTCTCTTCTCCTCACCACTCTTCTCCTTGTACTCTCCTCACCTCTCTCTCCTCCTCACCACTCCTTACCTCACCTCCCTCTCCTACTCTCTCTCACCACTGTCTCCTCACTCTTCTCTCCTCACCTCTCCTCTCCTCACCACTCCTCTGCTCTCTCTCTCCTCACCTCTATCTCCCTCAATCTCCTCTCCTCACCACTCTTCTCCTCACCACTCTTCTCCTCACCACTCTTACCTCAACACTCTTCTCCCTCTCCACTTTCCTCTCCTCTCCTCTCCTCACCACTCTTCTCCTCACCTCTCCTCTCTCCACCTCTCTCTCCTCACCACTCTTCTCCTCACCTCTCCTCTCTCACCTCTCTCTCCTCCCACCTCTCCTCTCCTCACCTCTGGGCTCTCCTCAGGGCTGTTCTCCAGGTACACTCTTTGTCTCTGGGCTCTCCTCTCCTCACCCTCTGCTGTCTCTGGGCCTTCCCTCTCCTCCCTCTTCTCCCTCTCCTCCCAGACTATCTCCAGGTACAATCTCTTCTCTCTGGGCTGTTCACCACTCTTCCCTCTACAATCTCCTCTCCTCTCCTCTTCACCACTCTTCCCTCACCTCTCTTCTCCTCTCAGGGCTGTTCACCTCTCCTCTCCTCACCACTCTTCTCCTCACCTCTCCTCTCCTCACCTCTCCTCTCCTCACCTCTTCTCTCTCTCTCCTCTCTCTCCTCTCCTCAATCTCCTGTCTCAGGGCTGTCTACTCACCTCTCCCTCCTCACCTCTCTTCTCCTCACTGGGCTCTTCTCCTCTCCAGGTACAATCTCTCTGTCTCTCACCTGTTCTCCTCATATCCCCTACCTCTACTCTCTCCTCTTCTTCACCTCTCCAGAATCTCCTCAGGTACAATCTCTGTCTCCTCACCACTCTTCTCCTCAGGTACCTCTTCTGTCTCAGGGCTGTCTCCCTCTCCCTCTCTCCTCCCTCTCCTCTCTCAGGGCTGTTCTCTCCTCCCTCCTCCTCTCCTCTCCTCACCTCTCTTCTCCTCAGAATATCCCTCCTCAATCTCCTCTCCTCAGGGCTCTTTCCAGACCTCTCCCTCCTCAATCACTGTCTCCACCTCTCCTCCAGAATATCCCTCCTACCCTCTTCTGTCCTCACCTCTCTTCTCCTCACCTCTCCTCTCCTCAATCTCTCCTCTCCTCTGTTACACCAATTCTCCTACACCTCTCCTCTCTCACCTCTCTTCTCCTCAGGTACACTCTTCTCCTCACCTGGGCTCTCCTCACCCTCTTCCCTACAATCTCTTGTCTCTCCTCCTCACCACTCTCAGAATCCTCCCTCCTCACAATCTGTCTCCTCTCCTCCTCTCCTCACCACTATCCCTCCTCTGCTGTCTCCTCTTACAGAATCTCCCTCCACTCTTCTCCTCACCTCTCCTCTCTCACCTCTTACTCTCCTCTCCCACCACTCTTCTCCTCACTCTTCTCTCACCTCTCCTCTCCTCACCTCTCAGGGCTCCTCACCAGAATCTCCCTCCTCTCCTCTCCTGTCCTCACCACTCTTCTCCTCAATATCCCTCCTCACCTCTCCTGTCTCAGGGCTCTCCTACACCTCTCCCCTCTCCAATCCACTCCTCTCCTCACCACTCTTTCCTCAATCACTCCTCTCCTCACCTCTCTTCTCCTCACCACTCCTCTGCTCACCTCTCCTCTCCTCACCACTCTTCTCCTCACCCTCCCTCTCCTCCTCTCCTCTCCTCACTACTCTTCTCAGGGCTCCTCTCCTCTCCTCACCTCTCCTCTCCTCACCTCTCCTCTCCTCACCTCTCTTCTCCTCTTCACTCTTCTCCTCAGGTACTCTTCTCCTCACCACTCTTCTCCAATCTCCTTCATTTCCCAATCTCTCTCTCTCTCTGTTACACCTCTCCTCTCCTCACCTCTCCTCTCCTCACCTCTCTTCCCACTCTTCTCTCTCACCACTCTCCTCCTCACCACCTCTCCTCTCCTCCCCTCTCTCCTCTCTCAGGGCTCCTCTCCTCTCCTCTCCTCTCTGTCTCCTCACCTCTCCTCTGCTCACCTCTCCTCTCCTCAATCTCTTCTCTCAGGGCTCCTCTCCTCACCTCTATCTCCTCACCACTCTTCTCCTCACTCTCTCCTCTCCCTCCTCTCTCCTCCTCACCACTCCTCTCCTCACCTCTCCTCTCCTCACCTCTCTCTCCTACCTCTCTCTCCTCACCACTCTTCTCCTCACCTCTCCTCTCCTCACCTCTCTTCTCTCCTCACCTTCTCAGGGCTCTCCTCACCTCTCCTCTCCTCACCACTCTTCTCCTCACCTCTCTGTCTCCTCACCTCTGTTCTCCTCACCTCTCCTTCTCCTCTCCTCTCCTCTCCTCACCTCTCTTCTCCTCACCACTCTTCTCCTCACCTCTCTTCTCCTCACCACTCTTCTCCTACAATCTCCTCTCCTCTCCTGTTACAGAATATCCCTACAATCTCCTCTCTCACCACTCTTCTCCTCCTCTCTCCCTCCTCACCTCTCTCTCTCACTCTGTTACACCTATCTCCTACACCTCTACTCTCCTCAGGGCTCTCCTCACCTCTCCCTCCTCTCTACTCTCTCACCTCTCCTCCTCTCCTCTCCTCACCTCTCCTCTCCTCACCTCCTCTTCTCCTCACCTCTCCTCTGCTCACCTCTTCTCTCCTCTCCTCTCTTCTCTCCACCAGAATCTCCCTCACCTCTCTCTCCTCACCTCTCTTCTCCTCACCTCTCTTCTCCTCATCTCCTCTCCTCACCTCTGTTCTTTCCCTCCTCTCCTCTCCTCACTCTCTTCTCCTCACCTCTCCTCTCCTCTCTCCTCTCCTCACCACTCTTCTCCTCACCTCTCCTCTCCTCACCTCTCCTCTCCTCACCTCTCCTCACCTCTCTTCTCCTCACCACTCCTCTCTCACCTCTCCTCTCCTCACCACTCTTCTCCTCACCTCTCCTCTCCTCACCTCTCCTCTCCTCACCTCTCCTCTCCTCACACTCTTCTCCTCACCTCTCTTCTCCTCACCACTCCTCTCCACCTCTCTTCTCCTCACCTCTCCTCTCCTCACCTCTCTTCTCCTCACCACTCCTCTCCTCACCTCTCCTCTCCTCACCACTCTTCTCCTCAGGACTCCTCTCCTCACCTCTCCTCTCCTCACCTCTCCTCTCCTCACCTCTCCTCTCCTCACCTCTCCTCTGCTCACCTCTCCTCTCCTCACCACTCTTCTCCTCACCTCTCCTCTCCTCACTCTCTCCCTCCTCTCTCTCCTCACCACTCTTCTCCTCACCTCTCTTCTCCACTCTCCTTCATCCCCTCCTCTCCTCTCCTCACCACTCTTCTCCTCACCTCTCCTCTCCACCTCACCTCTCCTCTCCTCACCTCTCTTCTCCTCACCTCTCCTCTCCTCACCTCTCCTCTCCTCACCACTCTTCTCCTCACCTCTCTTCTCCTCACCACTCTTCTCCTCACCACTCTTCTCCTCTCCTCTTTCCCTCCTCTCCTCTCCTCACCACTCTTCTCCTCACCTCTCCTCTCCTCACCTCTCCTCTCCTCACCACTCTTCTCCTCACCTCTCCTCTCCTCACCTCTCCTCTCCTCACCTCTCCTCTCCTCACCTCCTCTCCTCACCTCTCTTCTCCTCACCACTCCTCTCTCACCTCTCCTCTCCTCACCACTCTTCTCTCTCACTCACTCCTCTCTCTCACCTCTCACTCTCCTCACCTCTCCTCTCCTCACCACTCTTCTCCTCACCTCTCCTCTCCTCTCCTCACCACTCTTCTCCTCACCTCTCCTCTCCTCACCTCTCTTCTCCTCACCACTCCTCTGCTCACCTCTCCTCTCCTCACCACTCTTCTCCTCACCACTCCTCTCCTCACCTCTCCTCTCCTCCTCTCCTCTCCTCTCCTCCTCTCCTCTCCTCACCTCTCCTCTGCTCACCTCTCCTCTCCTCACCTCTCCTCTCCTCTCCTCTCCTCTCCTCACCACTCTTCTCCTCACCACTCTTCTCCTCACCTCTCCTCTCCTCACCACTCTTCTCCTCACCTCTCCTCTCCTCACCTCTCCTCTCCTCACCACTCTTCTCCTCACCTCTCCTCTCCTCACCTCTCTTCTCCTCACCACTCCTCTGCTCACCTCTCCTCTCCTCACCACTCTTCTCCTCACCACTCCTCTCCTCACCTCTCCTCTCCTCACCTCTTCTCCTCCTCTCCTCTCCTCTCCTCACCTCTCCTCTCCTCACCTCTCCTCTCCTCACCTCTCTCTCCTCACCTCTCTTCTCCTCACCACTCTTCTCCTCCCACTCTTCTCTCTCCTCATTTCCCTCCTCTCCTCACCACTCTTCTCCTCACCTCTCCTCTCCTCACCTCTCCTCTCCTCACCACTCTTCTCCTCACCTCTCCTCTCCTCCTCTCCTCTCCTCACCTCTCCTCACCTCTCCTCTCTCCTCTCCTCTCCTCACCTCTCTTCTCCTCACTCTCCTCTGCTCACCTCTCCTCTCCTCACCACTCTTCTCCTCACCACTCCTCTCCTCACCTCTCCTCTCCTCACCTCTCCTCACCTCTCCTCTCCTCACCTCTCCTCTGCTCACCTCTCCTCTCCTCACCTCTCCTCTCCTCACCTCTCCTCTCCTCACCACTCTTCTCCTCACCACTCTTTTCCTCACCACTCTTCTCCTCACCACTCTTCTCCACTCTCCTTCATTTCCCTCCTCTCCTCTCCTCACCACTCTTCTCCTCACCTCTCCTCTCCTCACCTCTCCTCTCCTCACCACTCTTCTCCTCACCTCTCCTCTCCTCACCTCTCTTCTCCTCACCACTCCTCTGCTCACCTCTCCTCTCCTCACCACTCTTCTCATCACCACTCCTCTCCTCACCTCTCCTCTCCTCTGCTCACCTCTCTCTCTCACCTCTCCTCTCCTCACCTCTCCTCTCCTCACCACTCTTCTCCTCACCACTCTTCTCCTCACCACTCTTCTCCTCACCACTCTTCTCCACTCTCCTTCATTTCCCTCCTCTCCTCTCCTCACCACTCTTCTCCTCACCTCTCCTCTCCTCACCTCTCCTCTCCTCACCACTCTTCTCCTCACCTCTCCTCTCCTCACCTCTCCTCTCCTCTCCTCTCCTCACCTCTCCTCACCTCTCTTCTCCTCACCACTCCTCTGCTCACCTCTCCTCTCCTCACCACTCTTCTCCTCACCACTCCTCTCCTCACCTCTCCTCTCCTCACCTCTCCCTCTCCTCTCCTCTCCTCTCCTCTCCTCACCTCTCCTCTCCTCTCCTCTCCTCCTCTCCTCTCCTCACCACTCTTCTCCTCACCACTCTTTTCCTCACCACTCTTCTCCTCACCACTCTCTCTCCACTCTCCTTCATTTCCCTCCTCTCCTCTCCTCACCACTCTTCTCCTCACCTCTCCTCTCCACACCTCTCCTCTCCTCACCACTCTTCTCCTCACCTCTCCTCTCCTCACCTCTCCTCTCCTCACCACTCTTCTCCTCACCACTCTTCTCCTCACCTCTCCTCTCCTCACCACTCTTCTCCTCACCTCTCCTCTCCTCCCTCTTCTCCTCACCTCTCTTCTCCTCACCACTCTCTCTCCTCTCCTCTCCTCACCACTCTTCTCCTCACCTCTCCTCTCCTCACCTCTCCTCTCCTCACCTCTCCTCTCCTCACCTCTCCTCTCCTCACCTCTCCTCTCCTCACCTCTCCTCTCCTCACCTCTCCTCTCCTCACCACTCTTCTCCTCACCACTCTTTCCTCACCACTCTTCTCCTCACCACTCTTCTCCTCACTCTCCTCTCCTCCTCTCCTCTCCTCACCACTCTTCTCCTCCACCACTCCTCTCCTCACCTCTTCTCTCCTCACCTCTCCTCTCCTCACCACTCTTCTCCTCACCTCTCCTCTCCTCACCTCTCCTCACCACTCTTCTCCTCACCTCTCCTCTCCTCACCTCTCTTCTCCTCACCACTCCTCTGCTCACCTCTCCTCTCCTCACCACTCTTCTCCTCACCTCTCCTCTCCTCACCTCTCCTCTCCTCACCCTCCTCTCCTCACCTCTCCTCTCCTCACCTCTCCTCACTCACTCTCTCCTCACCTCTCCTCTCCTCACCTCTCCTCTCCTCACCTCTCCCTCCTCACCACTCTTCTCCTCACCTCTCTTCTCCTCACCACTCTTCTCCTCACCACTCTTCTCCTCACCTCTCCTCTCCTCACCTCTCCTCTCCTCACCACTCTTCTCCTCCACCTCTCCTCTCCTCACCTCTCTTCTCCTCACCTCTCCTCTGCTCACCTCTCCTCTCCTCACCACTCTTCTCCTCACCACTCCTCTCCTCACCTCTCCTCTCCTCACCTCTCCTCTCCTCACCTCTCCTCTCCTCTCCTCACCTCTCCTCTGCTCACCTCTCCTCTCCTCACCTCTCCTCTCCTCACCACTCTTTTCCTCACCACTCTTCTCCTCACCACTCTTCTCCACTCTCCTTCATTTCCTCCTCTCCTCTCCTCACCACTCTTCTCCTCACCTCTCCTCTGCTCACCTCTCCTCTCCTCACCACTCTTCTCCTCACCCTCTCCTCTCCTCACCTCTCCTCTCCTCACCACTCCTCTCCTCACCTCTCCTCTCCTCTCCTCTCCTCTCCTCACCTCTCCTCTTCTCTCCTCACCACTCTTCTCTGCTCACCTCTCCTCTCCTCACCACTCTTCTCCTCACCACTCCTCTCCTCACCTCTCCTCTCCTCACCTCTCCTCTCCTCACCTCTCTTCTCCTCACCTCTCCTCTGCTCACCTCTCCTCTCTCCTCCTCACCTCTCTCTCCTCACCTCTCCTCTCCTCACCACTCTTCTCCTCACCACTCTTCTCCTCACCACTCTTCTCCTCACCACTCTTCTCCACTCTCCTTCATTTCCCTCCTCTCCTCTCCTCACCACTCTTCTCCTCACCTCTCCTCTCCTCACCTCTCCTCTCCTCACCACTCTTCTCCTCACCTCTCCTCTCCTCACCTCTCTTCTCCTCACCACTCCTCTGCTCACCTCTCCTCTCCTCACCACTCTTCTCATCACCACTCCTCTCCTCACCTCTCCTCTCCTCTGCTCACCTCTCCTCTCCTCACCTCTCCTCTCCTCACCTCTCCTCTCCTCACCACTCTTCTCTCTCACCACTCTTCTCCTCACCACTCTTCTCCTCACCACTCTTCTCCACTCTCCTTCATTTCCCTCCTCTCCTCTCCTCACCACTCTTCTCCTCACCTCTCCTCTCCTCACCTCTCCTCTCCTCACCACTCTTCTCTCCTCTCCTCTCCCTCTCCTCACCTCTCCTCACCTCTCCTCTCCTCACCTCTCCTCACCTCTCTTCTCCTCACCACTCCTCTGCTCACCTCTCCTCTCCTCACCACTCTTCTCCTCACCACTCCTCTCCTCACCTCTCCTCTCCTCACCTCTCCTCTCCTCACCACTCTTCTCCTCACCTCTCCTCACCTCTCCTCACCTCTCCTCTCCTCACCTCTCCTCTCCTCACCACTCTTCTCCTCACCACTCTTTTCCTCACCACTCTTCTCCTCACCACTCTTCTCCACTCTCCTTCATTTCCCTCCTCTCCTCTCCTCACCACTCTTCTCCTCACCTCTCCTCTCCTCACCTCTCCTCTCCTCACCACTCTTCTCCTCACCTCTCCTCTCCTCACCTCTCCTCTCCTCACCACTCTTCTCCTCACCACTCTTCTCCTCACCTCTCCTCTCCTCACCACTCTTCTCCTCACCTCTCCTCTCCTCACCTCTCCTCTCCTCACCTCTCTTCTCCTCACCACTCTTCTGCTCACCTCTCCTCTCCTCACCCTCTTCTCCTCACCACTCCTCTCCTCACCTCTCCTCTCCTCACCTCTTCTCTCTCCTCACCTCTCCTCTCCTCTCCTCTCCTCTGCTCACCTCTCCTCTCCTCACCTCTCCTCTCCTCACCTCTCCTCTCCTCACCACTCTTCTCTCACCACTTTCCTCACCACTCTTCTCCTCACCACTCTTCTCCTCACCTCTCCTCTCCCACCTCTCCTCTCCTCACCACTCTTCTCCTCACCTCTCTCTCTCCTCACCTCTCCTCTGCTCACCTCTCCTCTCCTCACCACTCTTCTCCTCACCACTCCTCTCCTCACTCTCTCCTCTCCTCATCTCCTCTCCTCCTCTCCTCCCTCACCTCTCCTCTCCTCACCTCTCCTCTGCTCACCTCTCCTCTCCTCACCTCTCCTCTCCTCACCACTCTTCTCCTCACCACTCTTCTCCTCTCCTCATTTCCCCTCCTCTCCTCACCACTCTTCTCCTCACCTCTCCTCTGCTCACCTCTCCTCTCCTCACCACTCTTCTCCTCACCTCTCCTCTCCTCACCTCTCCTCTCTCACCTCTCTTCTCCTCTCTCTCCTCTCCTCACCTCTCCTCTCCTCTCTCACCTCTCCTCTCCTCACCACTCTTCTCCTCACCTCTCCTCTCCTCACCTCTCTTCTCCTCACCACTCTCCTCACCTCTCCTCTCCTCACCACTCTTCTCCTCACCACTCTTCTCCCTCACCTCTCCTCTCTCTCACTCTTCTCCTCACCACTCTTCTCCTCACCTCTCCTCTCCTCACCTCTCTTCTCCTCACCACTCCTCTCCTCACCTCTCCTCTCCTCACCTCTCCTCTCCTCACCACTCTTCTCCTCTCTCCTCTCCTCACCTCTCCTCACCCCTTCTCCTCACCTCTCCTCTCCTCACCACTCTTCTCCTCACCACTCCTCTCCTCACCTCTCCTCTCCTCACCTCTCCTCTCCTCTCCTCTCCTCTCCTCTCCTCTCCTCACCTCTCCTCTCCTCACCTCTCCTCTCCTCACCCTCTTCTCCTCACCTCTCCTCTCCTCACCTCTCTTCTCCTCACCACTCTTCTCCTCACCACTCTTCTCCTCACCACTCTTCTCCACTCTCCTTCATTTCCCTCCTCTCCTCTCCTCACCACTCTTCTCCTCACCTCTCCTCTCCTCACCTCTCCTCTCCTCACCACTCTTCTCCTCACCTCTCCTCTCCTCACCTCTCCTCACCTCTCCTCACCACTGTTCTCCTCACCTCTCCTCTCCTCACCTCTCTTCTCCTCACCACTCCTCTGCTCACCTCTCCTCTCCTCACCACTCTTCTCCTCACCACTCCTCTCCTCACCTCTCCTCTCCTCACCTCTCCTCTCCTCACCACTCTTCTCCTCACCTCTCCTCTCTCACCTCTCCTCACCACTCTTCTCCCTCCTCTCCCTCCTCTCTTCTCCTCACCTCTCCTCTCCTCACCTCTCCTCTCCTCACCTCTCCTCTCCTCACCACTCTTCTCCTCACCTCTCCTCTCCTCACCTCTCTTCTCCTCACCACTCCTCTGCTCCTCTCCTCTCCTCACCACTCTTCTCCTCACCACTCCTCTCCTCACCTCTCCTCTCCTCTGCTCACCTCTCCTCTCCTCACCTCTCCTCTCCTCACCTCTCCTCTCCTCACCACTCTTCTCCTCACCACTCTTCTCCTCACCACTCTTCTCCTCACCACTCTTCTCCACTCTCCTTCATTTCCCTCCTCTCCTCTCCTCACCACTCTTCTCCTCACCTCTCCTCTCCTCACCTCTCCTCTCCTCACCACTCTTCTCCTCACCTCTCCTCTCCTCACCTCTCCTCTCCTCACCTCTCCTCTCCTCACCTCTCCTCACCTCTCTTCTCCTCACCACTCCTCTGCTCACCTCTCCTCTCCTCACCACTCTTCTCCTCACCACTCCTCTCCTCACCTCTCCTCTCCTCACCTCTCCTCTCCTCACCACTCTTCTCCTCACCTCTCCTCTCCTCACCTCTCCTCACCACTCTTCTCCTCACCTCTCCTCTCCTCACCTCTCTTCTCCTCACCACTCCTCTGCTCACCTCTCCTCTCCTCACCACTCTTCTCCTCACCACTCCTCTCCTCACCTCTCCTCTCCTCACCTCTCCTCACCTCTCCTCTCCTCACCTCTCCTCTGCTCACCTCTCCTCTCCTCACCTCTCCTCTCCTCACCTCTCCTCTCCTCACCACTCTTCTCCTCACCACTCTTTTCCTCACCACTCTTCTCCTCACCACTCTTCTCCACTCTCCTTCATTTCCCTCCTCTCCTCTCCTCACCACTCTTCTCCTCACCTCTCCTCTCCTCACCTCTCCTCTCCTCACCACTCTTCTCCTCACCTCTCCTCTCCTCACCTCTCCTCTCCTCACCACTCTTCTCCTCACCACTCTTCTCCTCACCCTCTTCTCCTCACCACTCTTCTCCCTCTCCTTCATTTCCCTCCTCTCCTCTCCTCACCACTCTTCTCCTCACCTCTCATCTCCTCACCTCTCCTCTCCTCACCACTCTTCTCCTCACCTCTCCTCTCCTCACCTCTCCTCTCCTCACCTCTCCTCTCCTCACCTCTCCCACCTCTCTTCTCCTCACCACTCCTCTGCTCACCTCTCCTCTCCTCACCACTCTTCTCCTCACCACTCCTCTCCTCACCTCTTCTCTCCTCACCTCTCCTCTCCTCACCACTCTTCTCCTCACCTCTCCTCTCCTCACCTCTCCTCACCACTCTTCTCCTCACCTCTCCTCTCCTCACCTCTCTTCTCCTCACCACTCCTCTGCTCACCTCTCCTCTCCTCACCTCCTCCTCCTCACCTCTCCTCTCCTCACCTCTCCTCTCTGCTCACCTCTCCCTCCTCCTCCTCACCTCTCCTCTCCTCACCTCTCCTCTCCTCACCTCTCTTCTCCTCACCACTCTTTCCTCACCACTCTTCTCCTCACCACTCTTCTCCTCACCTCTCCTCTCCTCACCTCTCCTCTCCTCACCACTCTTCTCCTCACCTCTCCTCTCCTCACCTCTCTTCTCCTCACCACTCCTCTGCTCACCTCTCCTCTCCTCACCACTCTTCTCCTCACCACTCCTCTCCTCACCTCTCCTCTCCTCTCCCTCTCTCTCCTCTCCTCTCCTCTCCTCTCCTCACCTCTCCTCTGCTCACCTCTCCTCTCCTCACCTCTCCTCTCCTCACCACTCTTTTCCTCCTCACCACTCTTCTCCTCACCACTCTTCTCACTCACCTTCATTTCCTCCTCTCCTCACCACTCTTCTCCTCACCTCTCCTCTGCTCACCTCTCCTCTCCTCACCACTCTTCTCCTCACCACTCCTCTCCTCACCTCTCCTCTCCTCACCTCTCCTCACCTCTCCTCTCCTCTCCTCACCTCTCCTCACCTCTCTTCTCCTCACCACTCCTCTGCTCACCTCTCCTCTCCTCACCACTCTTCTCCTCACCACTCCTCTCCTCACCTCTCTCTCCCTCCTCCTCACCTCTCCTCTCCTCACCTCTCCTCTGCTCACCTCTCCTCTCCTCACCTCTCCTCTCCTCACCTCTCCTCTCCTCACCACTCTTCTCCTCACCACTCTTTTCCTCACCACTCTTCTCCTCACCACTCTTCTCCACTCTCCTTCATTTCCCTCCTCTCCTCTCCTCACCACTCTTCTCCTCACCTCTCCACTCCTCACCTCTCCTCTCCTCACCACTCTTCTCCTCACCTCTCCTCTCCTCACCTCTCTTCTCCTCACCACTCCTCTGCTCACCTCTCCTCTCCTCACCACTCTTCTCATCACCACTCCTCTCCTCACCTCTCCTCTCCTCTGCTCACCTCTCCTCTCCTCTCTCCTCTCCTCACCTCTCCTCTCCTCACCACTCTTCTCCTCACCACTCTTCTCCTCACCACTCTTCTCCTCACCACTCTTCTCCACTCTCCTTCATTTCCCTCCTCTCCTCTCCTCACTCCTCTTCTCCTCACCTCTCCTCTCCTCACCTCTCCTCTCCTCACCACTCTTTTCCTCACCACTCTTCTCCTCACCACTCTTCTCCTCTCCTTCATTTCCCTCCTCTCCTCTCCTCACCACTCTTCTCCTCACCTCTCCTCTCCTCACCTCTCTCTCCTCACCACTCTTCTCCTCACCTCTCCTCTCCTCACCTCTCCTCTCCTCACCACTCTTCTCCTCACCACTCTTCTCCTCACCCTCTCCTCTCCTCACCACTCTTCTCCTCACCTCTCCTCTCCTCACCTCTCCTCACCTCACCTCTCTTCTCCTCACCACTCCTCTGCTCACCTCTCCTCTCCTCACCACTCTTCTCCTCACCACTCCTCTCCTCACCTCTCCTCTCCTCACCTCTCCTCTCCTCACCTCTCCTCTGCTCACCTCTCCTCTCCTCACCTCTCCTCTCCTCACCTCTCCTCTCCTCACCACTCCTCTCCTCACCACTCTTTCCTCACCACTCTTCTCCTCACCACTCTTCTCCTCACCTCTCTCTCCTCACCTCTTCTCCTCACCACTCTTCTCCTCTCCTCACCTCTCTTCTCCTCACCACTCCTCTGCTCACCTCTCCTCTCCTCACCACTCTTCTCCTCACCACTCCTCTCCTCACCTCTCCTCTCCTCACCTCTCCTCTCTCCTCACCTCTCCTCTCCTCTCCTCACCTCTCCTCTGCTCACCTCTCCTCTCCTCACCTCTCCTCTCCTCACCACTCTTTTCCTCACCACTCTTCTCCTCTCCTTCATTTCCCTCCTCTCCTCACCACTCTTCTCCTCACCTCTCCTCTGCTCACCTCTCCTCTCCTCACCACTCTTCTCCTCACCACTCCTCTCCTCACCTCTCCTCTCTCACCTCTCCTCACCTCTCCTCTCCTCTCCTCACCTCTCCTCTCCTCACCTCTCCTCTCACCTCTCCTCACCACTCTTCTCCTCACCTCTCCTCTCCTCACCTCTCTTCTCCTCACCACTCCTCTGCTCACCTCTCCTCTCCTCACCACTCTTCTCCTCACCTCTCCTCTCCTCACCTCTCCTCTCCTCACCTCTCCTCACCACTCTTCTCCTCACCTCTCCTCTCCTCACCTCTCTTCTCCTCACCACTCCTCTCCTCTCCTCACCTCTCCTCTCCTCACCTCTCCTCTCCTCACCACTCTTCTCCTCACCTCTCCTCTCCTCACCTCTCCTCTCACCACCCTCTTCTCCTCACCTCTCCTCTCCTCACCACTCTTCTCCTCACCACTCCTCTCCTCACCTCTCCTCTCCTCACCTCTCCTCTCCTCTCCTCACCTCTCCTCTCCTCTCCTCACCTCTCCTCTCCTCACCTCTCCTCTCCTCACCTCTCCTCTCCTCACCTCTCCTCTCCTCACCACTCTTCTCCTCACCACTCTTCTCCTCACCACTCTTCTCCACTCTCCTTCATTTCCCTCCTCTCCTCTCCTCACCACTCTTCTCCTCACCTCTCCTCTCCTCACCTCTCCTCTCCTCACCACTCTTCTCCTCACCTCTCCTCTCCTCACCTCTCCTCACCTCTCCTCTCCTGTTCTCCTCACCTCTCCTCTCCTCACCTCTCTTCTCCTCACCACTCCTCTGCTCACCTCTCCTCTCCTCACCACTCTTCTCCTCACCACTCCTCTCCTCACCTCTCTCTCCTCACCTCTCCTCTCCTCACCACTCTTCTCCCTCACCTCTCCTCCTCACCTCTCCTCACCACTCTTCTCCTCACCTCTCTTCTCCTCACCTCTCCTCTCCTCACCTCTCCTCTCCTCACCTCTCTCCCTCACCACTCTTCTCCTCACCTCTCCTCTCCTCACCTCTCTTCTCCTCACCACTCCTCTGCTCACCTCTCCTCTCCTCACCACTCTTCTCATCACCACTCCTCTCCTCACCTCTCCTCTCCTCTGCTCACCTCTCCTCTCCTCACCTCTCCTCTCCTCACCTCTCCCTCTCCTCACTCTTCTCCTCACCACTCTTCTCCTCACCACTCTTCTCCTCACCACTCTTCTCCACTCTCCTTCATTTCCCTCCTCTCCTCTCCTCACCACTCTTCTCCTCACCTCTCCTCTCCTCACCTCTCCTCTCCTCACCACTCTTCTCCTCACCTCTCCTCTCTCCTCACCTCTCCTCTCCCTCACCTCTCCTCTCCTCACCTCTCCTCACCTCTCTTCTCCTCACCACTCCTCTGCTCACCTCTCCTCTCCTCACCACTCTTCTCCTCACCACTCCTCTCCTCACCTCTCCTCTCCTCACCTCTCCTCTCCTCACCACTCTTCTCCTCACCTCTCCTCTCCTCACCTCTCCTCACCACTCTTCTCCTCACCTCTCCTCTCCTCACCTCTCTTCTCCTCACCACTCCTCTGCTCACCTCTCCTCTCCTCACCACTCTTCTCCTCACCACTCTTCTCCTCACCTCTCCTCTCCCTCACCTCTCCTCTCCTCACCTCTCCTCTCCTCACCTCTCCTCTCCTCACCTCCTCTGCTCTCCTCTCCTCTCTCACCTCTCCTCTCCTCACCTCTCCTCTCCTCACCACTCTTCTCCTCACCACTCTTTCCTCACCACTCTTCTCCTCACCACTCTTCTCCACTCTCCTTCATTTCCCTCCTCTCCTCTCCTCACCACTCTTCTCCTCACCTCTCCTCTCCTCACCTCTCCTCTCCTCACCACTCTTCTCCTCACCTCTCCTCTCCTCACCTCTCCTCTCCTCACCACTCTTCTCCTCACCACTCTTCTCCTCACCACTCTTCTCCTCACCACTCTTCTCCACTCTCCTTCATTTCCCTCCTCTCCTCTCCTCACCACTCTTCTCCTCACCTCTCATCTCCTCACCTCTCCTCTCCTCACCACTCTTCTCCTCACCTCTCCTCTCCTCACCTCTCCTCTCCTCACCTCTCCTCTCCTCACCTCTCCTCACCTCTCTTCTCCTCACCACTCCTCTGCTCACCTCTCCTCTCCTCACCACTCTTCTCCTCACCACTCCTCTCCTCACCTCTTTCTCCTCACCTCTCCTCTCCTCACCACTCTTCTCCTCACCTCTCCTCTCCTCACCTCTCCTCACCACTCTTCTCCTCACCTCTCCTCTCCTCACCTCTCTTCTCCTCACCACTCCTCTGCTCACCTCTCTCCTCTCCTCACCTCTCCTCTCCTCACCTCTCCTCTCCTCACCTCTCCTCTGCTCACCTCTCCTCTCCTCACCTCTCCTCTCCTCACCTCTCCTCTCCTCACCACTCTTCTCCTCACCACTCTTTCCTCACCACTCTTCTCCTCACCACTCTTCTCCTCACCTCTCCTCTCCTCACCTCTCCTCTCCTCACCACTCTTCTCCTCACCTCTCCTCTCCTCACCTCTCTTCTCCTCACCACTCCTCTGCTCACCTCTCCTCTCCTCACCACTCTTCTCCTCACCACTCCTCTCACCTCTCCTCTCCTCTCCTCACCTCTCTCTCCTCTCCTCACCTCTCCTCTGCTCACCTCTCCTCTCCTCACCTCTCCTCTCCTCACCACTCTTCTCCTCACCTCTCTTCTCCCTCTCCTTCATTTCCCTCCTCTCCTCACCACTCTTCTCCTCACCTCTCCTCTGCTCCTCTCCTCTCCTCACCACTCTTCTCCTCACCACTCCTCTCCTCACCTCTCCTCTCCTCACCTCTCCTCACCTCTCCTCTCCTCTCCTCTCCTCACCTCTCTTCTCCTCACCACTCCTCTGCTCACCTCTCCTCTCCTCACCACTCCTCTCCTCACCTCTCCTCTCTCCTCTCCTCACCTCTCTCTCCTCCTCTCTCTGCTCACCTCTCCTCTCCTCACCTCTCCTCTCCTCACCTCTCCTCTCCTCACCACTCTTCTCCTCACCACTCTTTCCTCACCACTCTTCTCCTCACCACTCTTCTCCACTCTCCTTCATTTCCCTCCTCTCCTCTCCTCACCACTCTTCTCCTCACCTCTCCTCTCCTCACCTCTCCTCTCCTCACCACTCTTCTCCTCACCTCTCCTCTCTCACCTCTCTTCTCCTCACCACTCCTCTGCTCACCTCTCCTCTCCTCACCACTCTTCTCTCACCACTCCTCTCCTCACCTCTCCTCTCCTCCTCACCTCTCCTCTCCTCACCTCTCTTCTCCTCACCACTCTTCTCCTCACCACTCTTCTCCTCACCACTCTTCTCCACTCTCCTTCATTTCCCTCCTCTCCTCTCCTCACCACTCTTCTCCTCACCTCTCCTCTCCTCACCTCTCCTCTCCTCACCACTCTTCTCCTCACCTCTCCTCTCCTCACCTCTCCTCACCTCTCCTCTCCTCACCTCTCCCACCTCTCTTCTCCTCACCACTCCTCTGCTCACCTCTCCTCTCCTCACCACTCTTCTCCTCACCACTCCTCTCCTCACCTCTCCTCTCCTCACCTCTCCTCTCCTCACCACTCTTCTCCTCACCTCTCCTCTCCTCACCTCTCCTCACCTCTCCTCTCCTCACCTCTCCTCTCCTCACCACTCTTCTCCTCACCACTCTTTTCCTCACCACTCTTCTCCTCACCACTCTTCTCCACTCTCCTTCATTTCCCTCCTCTCCTCTCCTCACCACTCTTCTCCTCACCTCTCCTCTCCACACCTCTCCTCTCCTCACCACTCTTCTCCTCACCTCTCCTCTCCTCACCTCTCCTCTCCTCACCACTCTTCTCCTCACCACTCTTCTCCTCACCACTCTTCTCCTCACCACTCTTCTCCACTCTCCTTCATTTCCCTCCTCTCCTCTCCTCACCACTCTTCTCCTCACCTCTCCTCTCCTCACCTCTCCTCACCACTCCTCTGCTCACCTCTCCTCTCCTCACCACTCTTCTCCTCACCACTCCTCTCCTCACCTCTCCTCTCCTCACCTCTCCTCTCCTCACCTCTCCTCTGCTCACCTCTCCTCTCCTCACCTCTCCTCTCCTCACCTCTCCTCTCCTCACCACTCTTCTCCTCACCACTCTTTTCCTCACCACTCTTCTCCTCACCACTCTTCTCCTCACCTCTCCTCTCCTCACCTCTCCTCTCCTCACCACTCTTCTCCTCACCTCTCCTCTCCTCACCTCTCTTCTCCTCACCACTCCTCTGCTCACCTCTCCTCTCCTCACCACTCTTCTCCTCACCACTCCTCTCCTCACCTCTCCTCTCCTCACCTCTCCTCTCCTCACCTCTCCTCTCCTCTCCTCACCTCTCCTCTGCTCACCTCTCCTCTCCTCACCTCTCCTCTCCTCACCACTCTTTTCCTCACCACTCTTCTCCACTCTCCTTCATTTCCCTCCTCTCCTCACCACTCTTCTCCTCACCTCTCCTCTGCTCACCTCTCCTCTCCTCACCACTCTTCTCCTCACCACTCCTCTCCTCACCTCTCCTCTCCTCACCTCTCCTCACCTCTCCTCTCCTCTCCTCTCCTCACCTCTCCTCTCCTCACCTCTCCTCTCCTCACCTCTCCTCACCACTCTTCTCCTCACCTCTCCTCTCCTCACCTCTCTTCTCCTCACCACTCCTCTGCTCACCTCTCCTCTCCTCACCACTCTTCTCCTCACCTCTCCTCTCCTCACCTCTCCTCTCCTCACCTCTCCTCTCCTCACCTCTCCTCACCACTCTTCTCCTCACCTCTCCTCTCCTCACCTCTCTTCTCCTCACCACTCCTCTCCCTCACCTCTCCTCTCCTCACCACTCTTCTCCTCACCTCTCCTCTCCTCACCTCTCCTCACCACTCTTCTCCTCACCTCTCCTCTCCTCACCACTCTTCTCCTCACCACTCCTCTCCTCACCTCTCCTCTCCTCACCTCTCCTCTCCTCTCCTCCTCACCTCACCTCTCCTCTCCTCCTCACCTCTCCTCTGCTCACCTCTCCTCTCCTCACCTCTCCTCTCCTCACCACTCTTCTCCTCACCACTCTTCTCCTCACCACTCTTCTCCTCACCACTCTTCTCCACTCTCCTTCATTTCCCTCCTCTCCTCTCCTCACCACTCTTCTCCTCACCTCTCCTCTCCTCACCTCTCCTCTCCTCACCACTCTTCTCCTCACCTCTCCTCTCCTCACCTCTCCTCTCCTCACCTCTCCTCACCACTGTTCTCCTCACCTCTCCTCTCCTCACCTCTCTTCTCCTCACCACTCCTCTGCTCACCTCTCCTCTCCTCACCACTCTTCTCCTCACCACTCCTCTCCTCACCTCTCCTCTCCTCACCTCTCCTCTCCTCACCACTCTTCTCCTCACCTCTCCTCTCCTCACCTCTCCTCACCACTCTTCTCCTCACCTCTCCTCTCCTCACCTCTCTTCTCCTCGCCACTCCTCTGCTCACCTCTCCTCTCCTCACCACTCTTCTCCTCACCACCCTCCTCTCCTCACCTCTCCTCTCCTCACCTCTCCTCTCCTCACCACTCTTCTCCTCACCTCTCCTCTCCTCACCTCTCCTCTCCTCACCTCTCCTCTGCTCACCTCTCCTCTGCTCACCTCTCCTCTCCTCACCTCCTCTCCTCTCCTCTCCCTCTCCTCTCCTCACCACTCTTCTCCTCACCTCTCCTCTCCTCACCACTCCTCTCCTCACCACTCTTCTCCTCACCTCTCCTCTCCTCACCACTCTTCTCCTCACCTCTCCTCTCCTCACCACTCTTCTCCTCACCTCTCCTCTCCTCACCACTCTTCTCCTCACCTCTCCTCTCCTCACCTCTCCTCTCCTCACCACTCTTCTCCTCACCTCTCCTCTCCTCACCTCTCCTCTCCTCACCACTCTTCTCCTCACTCTTCCTCCTCTCTCCTCACCACTCTTCTCTCTCTCTCTCCTCTCCTCACCTCTCCTCTCCTCACCACTCTTCTCCTCACCTCTCCTCTCCTCACCACTCTTCTCCTCACCTCTCCTCTCCTCACCTCTCCTCTCCTCACCTCTCCTCTCCTCACAACTCTTCTCCTCACCTCTCCTCTCCTCACCACTCTTCTCCTCACCTCTCCTCTCCTCACCTCTCCTCTCCTCACCACTCTTCTCCTCACCACTCCTCTCCTCACCTCTCCTCTCCTCACCACTCTTCTCCTCACCTCTCCTCTCCTCACCACTCTTCTCCACTCTCCTTCATTTCCCTCCTCTCTTCTCCTCACCTCTCCTCTCCTCACCACTCTTCTCCTCACCTCTCCTCTCCTCACCACTCTTCTCCTCACCTCTCCTCTCCTCACCACTCTTCTCCACTCTCCTTCATTTCCCTCCTCTCCTTTCCCACCTTCTCATATGCTCTCTGCCTTGTCTTTTCTCCTCTCCTCTCTTCTCCCCTCCCCTCCACTCACCGCCTGTCCTGTCCTCCCCTCCACCTCACCTCTCCTGTTCCCCCCTCCCACCCTTCTTCTCTCTCGCCTCTCCTCCTCCTCCACTGGTCACGGTGTGTTTATCTGGGACCTGTGATTCCCTGGGTGTGAAACTGGGAGCAGTAAATAGCCCAGGGGACATGTACAAATGTAAATAACTATGGTAAACAGCTCAGAGCCATGGACTGGTCTGGGTTTCTGTGAAAACTGAAACATTTGGTTTAGGAAAAGTGAGAAACACATACTTCCTGTGTCAACACAATAACTGTTTATCTCAGCTCTGCTAGAGAAGCCTTCCAAAGCAGGTAGGCATGAATCACATTGTAAAAACATTTCAGCATCCTATACCATTACACCCATGATGTCAAATAACATGTGCTTGTGTTCCCAATGCTTTCTCTGGTGTTTTTGTTGAAGCCTTCTGACGTTCTAGGAGCTCATCTATAATGGAATGAGACAAGCTTTCATGTTAATCATAGCTGAGCTATTTTCCGCTCTGCAAATCATTCTGCAACATGAATTTTAAACATGGCGATCATATTATGCAGATCTGAATAATATGTCATGGTATAAAACAACACCATATATAGCACATCATCCTACACTGTAATGCAACTGCTCTCCCTTCTATATTATCTTCTAAAACTAAATGGTGTTGCATATTTTAAAAGTGAAAATAAAAACGATTTAAAACACAGAATGAAATGGGCAAAAGGAGTGAAGAGAGGGTAAGGTTACAAAAATTTGGGGAACATTCAATAAATTCCCTGGTCTTCCAGAGATCCTGGATGGAGGATTCCTTATTTCCCGCTTATTCCCTCCTCATTCCGGGAATCCTCTCACTGGGATTTCGGGAAAACCAGGGAATTTATTGAAATTTCCCTGATTTTTGCAACCCTCGGAAAGGAAGAGAGGAAGAGAATGAGAGACAAAGGAAGAGAAAGAGAAGCTCCGCTGAAGAACCCGTTCTCCTGTCGAGTCACCTAGTGGGTGAGATAGATTAGTTGGAAGGAGGTGTGTGTGTGTGTGTGTGTGTGTGTGTGTGTGTGTGTGTGTGTGTGTGTGTGTGTGTGTGTGTGTGTGTGTGTGTGTGTGTGTGTGTGTGTGTGTGTGTGTGTGTGTGTGTGTGTGTGTGTTCCTGCAGACAAGCAAGGCCATTCGCTGAACTAATGGTTTAAACATTCCCATCTCCAGACCATCAACAACACACATCACACAGGCTGGATGAGGAATAGAACAGGTAAGCTGTAAAAATACAGCTATTTTCCTGAACAGAGAAGGGCTCTATGGTCACCAAGTCAATCCTTCCTAAATCTACTTATATATAATACACTATACAGACAGACTTTACGGTATGTTGCCCAGTAAAAAAATCAAGTAATGTTTTTTAGACCCCAATTCAAACAGTCGCGTTTTTTATGGCATTAAGCCTTCTATATCTCCCATGCACACGCCAGCAGGGTTAGGAGTAGGAGTAGATGTGGGCGATGTGGATGGATGTCTATGTTAATAAATCCATTGAATGTACAATATCACAATGTAATCCAATTATTAATTATTAAAAGCCTTTTATGACTAATAAAATGAAGGCTGTATTATGTTGCTGGTCTGTGCAGCCTATATTCTAAATGGCTGCGCCATGCACATGAAACCAATAGTGATTTTGTTCCTTAAACAGACAAGGCACACTTACCAGGCTACCCTGATCAGTCAACACACATATACAGTATTTTGGAATTACGCTAAGAATATCATTAAATATAACAGAATCCAATTCATAGGTAAGCCAATGTTTTTTTCATCCATGTTTCATCTCTTTCCTATCCTCACTCCGCTTTGTTAGGGAGCAGACGTCTTACATTCAGAGTATCTTCATCCTGATAACAAAAGAAAATAATAGCAGTCTACATTTTCAAAAGTATGTGGGTCTCATGTTCATATTCCACAAGCTTCACGGGGCATTTGGAATTGCCTATATGCAATCTAACAAAATAATAGACCTACAATTGATTTAGGCTACATTATTACATTCTACATGTTCCTAATCAGCGATAGATGAACTATTGTATATCGCCTCCACTTATTTGCCCAGACAGAGTTAATCAAATATACAGACAGAGATTAAAGAAAATCACATTGATTGATTAAGACGAGCCACGTGCTTTAGTCCAGAAGTACTGTAGGACTAGGTTACTAATGCACTTGATAAGATACATAACACGCTGTCACAATGTTCTGATCTGTGATCATCAATCAGTCGACTAGACAAGATGATCATGAGCTGCACTCAACTCAATTCAGCTAACAATTCCACAGTCTAATTGTAGCCTAATCAATATCCAAACGGAGATTCATTGAAAATACAAATCTGACATCGATTGATTTATCAAGAAGAGTCCCCAGGATTGTCTTAAAGCAGCACCAAACGGTGCTGAAATAGTTGACCACACGCTTTAAGACTATTGCTTCAAATGTATTACAACAATTGGATGGCTTTGGGTGTTTCAGTAAGTAACCATTTGATGCCTTCAAAGCATTAGCATACTTTATCCCAATGTTTCCATCATTCATTGATATTTATTCCCACAGCAAATCCTTATGGATCCATCCAGACAGGGGTGCAACTTTGGTTTTAGAAGTGGGGGGCATAATTATTTTTATCCAGACGGATAAACACTCCAAAAAGTCTACCCGACCACATGGAGGCCTCCGCATGGTCCTAAAGCACACCGTTACCAGCTTTTGTATCACATTCCAATGAGAAAACTGGGGGGACAAAAATGCAATTTCAGAATGTGGTTGGGAGGGACATGTCCCCACCCCGTCCCCCGTCCCAGTGAAAGTTGCGCCCCTGCATCCAGTTGTGGTTGAGGAATGCAGTGCATGTGGTGGACTATGCGATGAGATGGGTGAAGTGACATGCTTCGCAAAGTTCAGACCTGCCAGGAGGATAGTAGTAACAGGCACTGCCTAGCAACCATCAACAGCTTAAGAGCATAGTGCGTGCCAATGCCGCCGTAGCATTACGGTTACATTTCATACTAAGCCGTAGGAAAAACTTTACACCGCAATCATGACTAGATCGGTTTCCACGGGGAAAAAAGTAGAGGCTTTGTCACCGGCAATACCCTTCATTGGCGGGATGCTAAACCGGCAATACGCTTCATTGGCGGGATGCTAAACCGGCAATACCCTTCATTGGCGGGATGCTAAACCGGCAATACGCTTCATTGGCGGGATGCTAAACCGGCAATACCCTTCAATGGCGGGATGCTAAACCGGCAATACCCTTCATTGGCGGGATGCTAAACCGGCAATACCCTTCATTGGCGGGATGCTAAACCGGCAATACCCTTCATTGGCGGGATGCTAAACCGGCAATACGCTTCATTGGCGGGATGCTAAACCGGCAATACCCTTCATTGGCGGGATGCTAAACCGGCAATACCCTTCATTGGCGGGATGCTAAACCGGCAATACCCTTCATTGGCGGGATGCTAAACCGGCAATACCCTTCATTGGCGGGATGCTAAACCGGCAATACGCTTCATTGGCGGGATGCTAAACCAGCAATACCCTTCATTGGCGGGATGCTAAACCGGCAATACCCTTCATTGGCGGGATGCTAAACCGGCAATACCCTTCATTGGCGGGATGCTAAACCGGCAATACCCTTCATTGGCGGGATGCTAAACCGGCAATACCCTTCATTGGCGGGATGCTAAACCCGCAATACCCTTCATTGGCG
>NC_088415.1:16408502-16421002 GCF_034236695.1 Oncorhynchus nerka
ACAGCAGAATGACCATTGAGGGAGAAGGACCACAGGGGAACAGCAGAATGACCATTGAGGGGAAGAGGGGAATGACCACAGGGGGAACAGCAGAATGACCATTGAGGGGAAGAGGGGGAAGACCACAGGGGGAACAGCAGAATGACCATTGAGGGAGGCAAAATGAACAGGGGGAAGCAGAATGACCATTGAGGGGAAGAGGGGGAATGACCACAGGGGGAACAGCAGAATGACCATTGAGGGGAGAAGCAAAATGACCACAGGGGGAACAGCAGAATGACCATTGAGGGGAAGAGGGGGAATGACCACAGGGGGAACAGCAGAATGACCATTGAGGGGAGAGGGGGAATGACCACAGGGGGAACAGCAGAATGACCATTGAGGGGAAGAGGGGGAATGACCACAGGGGGAACAGCAGAATGACCATTGAGGGAAGAGGGGGAATGACCACAGGGGAACAGCAGAATGACCATTGAGGGAAGAGGGGAATGACCACAGGGGGAACAGCAGAATGACCATTGAGGGGAGAACAAAATGACCACAGGGGGAACAGCAGAATGACCATTGACCACAGGGGAACAGCAGAATGACCATTGAGGGGAGAAGCAAAATGACCACAGGGGGAACAGCAGAATGACCATTGAGGGGAAGAGGGGGGGGACCATTGAGGGGAGAAATGACCACAGGGGAACAGCAGAATGACCATTGAGGGGAGAAGCAAAATGACCACAGGGGGAACAGCAGAATGACCATTGAGGGGAGAAGCAAAATGACCACAGGGGGAACAGCAGAATGACCATTGAGGGGAGAAGCAAAATGACCACAGGGGGAACAGCAGAATGACCATTGAGGGGAGAAGCAAAATGACCACAGGGGGAACAGCAGAATGACCATTGAGGGGAGAAGCAAAATGACCACAGGGGGGCAGAATGACCAGGGGAACAGCAGAATGACCATTGAGGGAGAAGCAAAATGACCACAGGGGGAACAGCAGAATGACCATTGAGGGGGAGAAGCAAAATGACCACAGGGGGAACAGCAGAATGACCATTGAGGGGAGAAGCAAAATGACCACAGGGGGAACAGCAGAATGACCATTGAGGGGAAGAGGGGGAATGACCACAGGGGGAACAGCAGAATGACCATTGAGGGGAGAAGCAAAATGACCACAGGGGGAACAGCAGAATGACCATTGAGGGGAAGAGGGGGAATGACCACAGGGGGAACAGCAGAATGACCATTGAGGGGAGAAGCAAAATGACCACAGGGGGAACAGCAGAATGACCATTGAGGGGAAGAGGGGGAATGACCACAGGGGGAACAGCAGAATGACCATTGAGGGGAAGAGGGGGAATGACCACAGGGGGAACAGCAGAATGACCATTGAGGGGAAGAGGGGGAATGACCACAGGGGGAACAGCAGAATGACCATTGAGGGAAGAGGGGGAATGACCACAGGGGGAACAGCAGAATGACCATTGAGGGGAAGAGGGGGAATGACCACAGGGGGAACAGCAGAATGACCATTGAGGGGAGAAGCGGAATTTTTTATTTTATTTGTTTGACCTTTATTTAACTAGGCAAGTCAGTTAAGAACAAATTATTATTTTCAATGACGGCCTGCTCTTGCTGCGGGCGATTCCCTGATCCACCTCTACGCAGACGACACCATTCTATATACTTTCGGCCCGTCATTGGACACTGTGCTATCTAACCTCCAAACGAGCTTCAATGCCATACAACACTCCTTCCGTGGCCTCCAACTGCTCTTAAACGCTAGTAAAACCAAATGCATGCTTTTCAACCGATCGCTGCCTGCACCCGCATGCCCGACTAGCATCACCACCCTGGATGGCTCCGACCTTGAATATGTGGACACCTATAAGTACCTAGGTGTCTGGCTAGACTGCAAACTCTCCTTCCAGACTCATATCAAACATCTCCAATCGAAAATCAAATCAAGAGTCGGCTTTCTATTCCGCAACAAAGCCTCCTTCACTCACGCTGCCAAGCTTACCCTAGTAAAACTGACTATCCTACCGATCCTCGACTTCGGCGATGTCATCTACAAAATTGCTTCCAACACTCTACTCAGCAAACTGGATGCAGTTTATCACAGTGCCATCCGTTTTGTCACTAAAGCACCTTATACTACCCACCACTGCGACTTGTATGCTCTAGTCGGCTGGCCCTCGCTACATATTCGTCGCCAGACCCACTGGCTCCAGGTCATCTACAAGGCCATGCTAGGTAAAGCTCTGCCTTATCTCAGTTCACTGGTCACGATGGCAACACCCATCCGTAGCACACGCTCCAGCAGGTGTATCTCACTGATCATCCCTAAAGCCAACACCTCATTCGGCCGCCTTTCGTTCCAGTACTCTGCTGCCTGTGACTGGAACGAATTGCAAAAATCGCTGAAGTTGGAGACTATTATCTCCCTCACCAACTTCAAACATCAGCTATCTGAGCAGCTAACCGATCGCTGCAGCTGTACATAGTCTATTGGTAAATAGCCCACCCATTTTCACCTACCTCATCCCCACAGTTTTTATTTATTTACTTTTCTGCTCTTTTGCACACCAATATCTCTACCTGTACATGATCATCTGATCATTTATCACTCCAGTGTTAATCTGCAATATTGTAATTATTCGCCTACCTCCTCATGCCTTTTGCACACATTGTATATAGACTCCCCTTTTTTTCTACTGTGTCATTGACTTGTTAATTGTTTACTCCATGTGTAACTCTGTGTTGTTGTCTGTTCACACTGCTATGCTTTATCTTGGCCAGGTCGCAGTTGCAAATGAGAACTTGTTCTCAACTAGCCTACCTGGTTAAATAAAGGTGAAATAAATAAAAGGAACAGTGGGTTAACTGCCTATTCAGGGGCAGAACGACAGATTTGTACCTTGTCAGCTCGGGTGTTTGAACTTACAACCTTGCGGTTACTAGTCCAACACTCTAACCACTAGGCTACCCTGCCGCCCCCTGACGACCATTGAGGGGGTGGGGGGAATGACCACAGGGGAGCAGCATAATGACCATTGAGGGGGTGGGGGAATGACCACAGGGGAGCAGCAGAATGACCATTGAGGGGGTGGGGGAATGACCACAGGGGGAGCAGCATAATGACCATTGAGGGGATGGGGGAATGACCACAGGGGAGCAGCATAATGACCATTGAGGGGGTGGGGGAATGACCACAGGGGAGCAGCATAATGACCATTGAGGGGTGGGGAGAATGACCACAGGGGAGAAGCAGAATGACCATTGAGGGGGTGGGGGGAATGACCACAGGGGAGAAGCAGAATGACCATTGAGGGGGTGGGGAGAATGACCACAGGGGGAGCAACATAATGACCATTGAGGGGGTGGGGGAATGACCACAGGGGGCAGCATAATGACCATTGAGGGGTGGGGGGAATGACCACATGGGGGAGAAGCAGAATGACCATTGAGGGGGTGGGGAGAATGACCACAGGGGAGCAGCATAATGACCATTGAGGGGGTGGGGGAATGACCACAGGGGGAGCAGCAGAATGACCATTGAGGGGGTGGGGGGAATGACCACAGGGGAGCAGCATAATGACCATTGAGGGGGTGGGGGGATGACCACAGGGGTGCAGCAGAATGACCATTGGGGGGGGGTGGGGGGAATGACCACAGGGGAGCAGCAGAATGACCATTGAGGTGGTGGGGGAATGACCACAGGGGAGCAGCAGAATGACCATTGAGGGGGTGGGGGAATGACCACAGGGGAGCAGCAGAATGACCATTGAGGGGTGGGGGGAATGACCACAGGGGGAGCAGCAGAATGACCATTGAGGGGTGGGGGAATGACCAGAGGGAGCAGAAAATTACCATTGAGGGGGTGGGGGAATGACCACAGGGGAGCAGCATAATGACTATTGAGGGGTGGGGGAATGACCACAGGGGAGCAGCAGAATGACCATTGAGTGAAATAAAAACAAAAAAGTAATAATATACATATTAACAACTGCAACAGGGAGGAATGTCGTTGGGGTGGGGGCAGAGTACACACTGTTAGGGGGTGGAATGTCCATGGGGGAGTAGAAGGGGGGGGGCAACAGGATAAAGAATGTCCATGGGGGAGTAGCAGGTAAGGTAAGTGAGAGTTGGGGGCGTGTGCAGAGGACTGTCAATGGGGGGAGTAGTTGATCATGTCCAATAAGAGCACACGTTTTAATTTTTCCTTTTCAAAACATTACTTAGTCATCATTGAAAGTGCAATGTGAAATGGAGCATGTAGTTATTTTATTTACTTAACTAGGCAAGTCAGTTGGTTTTTTTACGGGTACTTTCCAACGGGTACTGAGAGAGGAAGCGCCATACTATCAAACCTATAGCCCTGTCAATAAACTGAAACAACAGTCCTCACTTTACTGAGCTCATCTCTGACAAATAATTACACCCATAAACTACTGCTGCTGCCCTCGACACAGCCTGAGACAGCCTGAGACCCATCACACTCACTGATACAGACACTGAGAGGACTAACCAAACATTACTGATACAGACACTGAGAGGACTAACCAAACATTACTGATACAGACACTGAGAGAACTAACCAAACATTAATGATACAGACACTGAGAGAACTAACCACACATTACTGATACAGACACTGAGAGGACTAACCAAACATTAATGATACAGACACTGAGAGAACTAAACATTACTGATACAGACACTGAGAGAGAACTGATACAGACACTGAGAGGACTATTACTGATAACTAACCAAACATTAATGATACAGACACTGAGAGAACTAAACATTACTGATACAGACACTGAGAGGACTAACCACACATTACTGATACAGACACTGAGAGGACTAACCAAACATTAATGAGGACTAACCACACATTACTGATACAGACACTGAGAGGACTAACCAAACATTAATGATACAGACACTGAGAGGACTAACCAAACATTAATGATACAGACACTGAGAGGACTAACCAAACATTACTGATACAGACACTGAGAGGACTAACCAAACATTACTGATACAGACACTGAGAGGACTAACCAAACATTACTGATACAGACACTGAGAGGACTAACCAAACATTACTGATACAGACACTGAAGACCAAACATTACTGATACAGACACTGAGAGGACTAACCAAACATTAATGATACAGACACTGAGAGAACTAACCAAACATTACTGATACAGACACTGAGAGGACTAACCAAACATTACTGATACAGACACTGAGAGGACTAACTAAACATTACTGATACAGACACTGAGAGGACTAACCAAACATTACTGATACAGACACTGAGAGGACTAACTAAACATTACTGATACAGACACTGAGAGGACTAACCAAACATTAATGATACAGACACTGAGAGGACTAACCAAACATTAATGATACAGACACTGAGAGGACTAACCAAACAATGATACAGACACTGAGAGGACTAACCAAACAATGATACAGACACCGAGAGGACTAACCAAACATTAATGATACAGACACTGAGAGGACTAACCAAACAATGATACAGACACTGAGAGGACTATCCAAACATATTAATGAAATAATCTGGTGGACAACATCAACAAAGCCCTTAAATGCCAAATTGTTTTGCTTCTGTAAAATGAGGGGGGACCTGCTGACACAGGTGAGAGGGGAGCAATGCCTGGGTCAGTGTTAAAAGACTGGTCAATATTAAGAGACCAGGGTCAGTGTTAAGAGACCAGGATCAGTGTTAAGAGATCAGGGTAAGTGTTAAGAGACCAGGGTCAGTGGTAAGAGACCAGGGTAAGTGTTAAGAGACCAGGGTCAGTGTTAAGAGACCAGGGTCAGTGTTAAGAGACCAGGATCAGTGTTAAGAGACCAGGATCAGTGTTAAGAGACCAGGGTCAGTGTTAAGAGACCAGGGTCAGTGTTAAGAGACCAGGATCAGTGTTAAGAGACCAGGATCAGTGTTAAGGGACCAGGGTCAGTGTTAAGAGACCAGGGTCAGTGTTAAGACATCAGGGTCAGTGTTAAGAGACCAGGGTCAGTGTTAAGAGACCAGGGTCAGTGTTAAGAGACCAGGGTCAGTGTTAAGAGACCAGGGTCAGTGTTAAGAGACCAGGATCAGTGTTAAGGGACCAGGGTCAGTGTTAAGAGACCAGGATCAGTGTTAAGAGACCTGGATCAGTGTTAAGAGACCAGGGTCAGTGTTAAGAGACCAGTGTCAGTGTTAAGAGACCAGCGTCAGCGTTAAGAGACCAGGGTCAGTGTTAAGAGACCAGGGTCAATGTTAAGAGACCAGGATCAGTGTTAAGAGACCAGGATCAGTGTTAAGAGACCAGGGTCAGTGTTAAGAGACCAGGGTCAGTGTTAAGAGACCAGGGTCAGTGGTAAGAGACCAGGGTCAGTGTTAAGAGACCAGGGTCAGTGGTAAGAGACCAGGATCAGTGTTAAGAGACCAGGATCAGTGTTAAGAGACCAGGGTCAGTGGTAAGAGACCAGGGTCAGTGGTAAGACATCAGGGTCAGTATTAAGAGACCAGGGTCAGTATTAAGAGACCAGGGTCAGTGGTAAGAGACCAGGGTCAGTGTTAAGAGACCAGGATCAGTGGTAAGAGACCAGGGTCAGTGGTAAGAGACCAGGGTCAGTGTTAAGAGACCAGGATCAGTGTTAAGAGACCAGGATCAGTGGTAAGAGACCAGGGCCAGTGTTAAGAGACCAGGGTCAGTGTTAAGAGACCAGGGTCAGTGGTAAGAGACCAGGGTCAGTGGTAAGAGACCAGGATCAGTGTTAAGAGACCAGGATCAGTGGTAAGAGACCAGGGTCAGTGTTAAGAGACCAGGGTCAGTGTTAAGAGACCAGGATCCGTGTTAAGAGACCAGGGTCAGTTTTAAGAGACCAGGGTCAGTGTTAAGAGACCAGGGTCAGTGTTAAGAGACCAGGGCCAGTGTTAAGAGACCAGGGTCAGTGTTAAGAGACCAGGGTCAGTGTTAAGAGACCAGGATCAGTGTTAAGAGACCAGGGTCAGTGGTAAGAGACCAGGGTCAGTGTTAAGAGACCAGGGTCAGTGTTAAGAGACCAGGATCAGTGTTAAGAGACCAGGGTCAGTGGTAAGAGACCAGGGTCAGTGTTAAGAGACCAGGGTCAGTGGTAAGAGACCAGGGTCAGTGTTAAGAGACCAGGATCAGTGGTAAGAGACCAGGGCCAGTGTTAAGAGACCAGGGTCAGTGTTAAGAGACCAGGATCAGTGGTAAGAGACCAGGATCAGTGTTAAGAGACCAGGGCCAGTGTTAAGAGACCAGGGTCAGTGTTAAGAGACCAGGGTCAGTGATAAGAGACCAGGGTCAGTGGTAAGAGACCAGGATCAGTGTTAAGAGACCAGGATCAGTGGTAAGAGACCAGGGTCAGTGTTAAGAGACCAGGGTCAGTGTTAAGAGACCAGGGTCAGTGTTAAGAGACCAGGATCAGTGGTAAGAGACCAGGGTCAGTGTTAAGAGACCAGCGTCGGTGTTGATTTCAATATACGATGAATTGAAGAGTTGAATTTCTAAACACTTCAGTACAGTATATATCCATTTTCAGAAATATTGGTAAATTAGCTTTTATTGTTTAAAGAAATTCTGAGAAATTCTGAGAGATTGGTGTTTTTTCACAATCATGGCTTGGGGATGTTCTATAACACATGTATTTGTTTAATATCATTTTTGTTTTTGCAAAATGTTATATATTGGCCTCCCTCTCAGGGAAATAAGTAGTACTGTTAGGTTTTACAGTTAAATGTAACAAATAAGTACATGTTTAATAAAGAACTGTACAAACAACACATTTAAACACATTTTTGTAGTAATAATTGAATACAGTGATATGAGATCTGTATGTAAATCATTTCATCTTTTAGCAGATGCTCTCATCTAAAGTGACTTGCAGTAAGTGCATTAAAACAGTGAGGTGAATTAACCACATATCACAGTCAAATATACAGGATACCAACATTACATTCCTGCTAAACAATGAATATATAGCGTTTTACAAACTTAAAACATTTCCATACATTACTATAATCTATGATTAAAAAAATCTGAGAACAATAATATTGTACACACATGAAGGCACCAATAAGCAATCATTTCTGATTAAAAAACACAAATGTGAAAAATTTAGGCATATTGCGTAACAAAATCCCCCCAAAAACTGAAAACTATTTGTAATCCTTCAATTGGAAATTCAATTCACCTCGCCCTTCAATCCAATCCCCTCGACACACACACACACACAAGCACACACTCGTACACTTGCACACATGCTAAAGTTGCTCTCTCTCTGCTAAAGCCGCTCAAATGGATTTGAAGCATAACTGAGGTAGACAAAAAGCTGTGTTGGACTGAGTATGCAGATATGTCTGAGTCTATTTCTGCATGCTCATGCCTCTGTGTGTGTGTGTGTGTGTGTGTGTGTGTGTGTGTGTGTGTGTGTGTGTGTGTGTGTGTGTGTGTGTGTGTGTGTGTGTGTGTGTGTGTGTGTGTGTGTGTGTGTGTGTGTGTGTGTGTGTGTGTGCATTATATCTGTGAGAGGTTTAATTTGAAAGTGGCAAGACACATGGCCAGATTATGGGTCTTTCTGGGCTTGCACCCTGAGGTGTATTTTTAGAAGGGAAAAGAGGGTTAGCCAGTGAAGTGAAACGGACATGAATGAAATTGCTAATGCTTTTCCCTCTCTTCCTGCAATTCCTGCATTTAAACTAAGATATCTAGCTGTGGCTATGTGGTGCCTGTCATCTTCTGGGCCATTTAGTTTGTGGATCTTCAAAACACTCTCCTATATGATAACTATTTATGTGGTCCAACACTATTTCAATCACATACAGTAGAACACAATTCCTCTGGTCGTCATATTCATGCTAATAACCCCAACATGTTGAACCGTACATCACCTGTGCAGCACAGGACCGTGTTAGCCCACGAAGCTAAAGCACTAGCTCTGGGAGCTAGCATACGTTCTACTGTCACATACCTGTAGGTCTGGGTCATCTTCATGTTGCAGGTGTGCCTCCTCTGCTGCCTCCACCAGACGCTGTAGGGAGATATATATATATATATGAGAGAGAGAGAGAGAGAGTGAGAGAGTGAGAGAGTTATAGTAGTTTACACCAATCCTTTACTACAATTAATGTTATCAGCAAAACACCACACTACTGTTCATAAGGATCATATAAATCAAGTGAATCTGTTGCCTACTGCTTATAACAACATATGTCACCATGGTAACACACAATGATAACACACACACACACACACACACACACACACACACACACACACACACACTATGTAGATTGAAGCTATTTCATTCAGCAACAGAAGTAATGACACCCTAAGGGCTTCTGGATGCTCCAAACAAAAAACTCCATCACAGCCACAAACACACACACACACACACACACACTGACTCCATCCCCACCACCTCGCTGGCATGCAGTCTGCTGCGTACGCCTACAGGGCATTGTGGGTATCTGATTCCAGCCGTCTTTATTTGTCTCTTTTCCTAAGAGTGGGTACTCTGCTTGCTTCTACGTGCATGTATGCTTGTGTTCGCCTGTGTGTTTGCATATTAGTGTGTGTGTTTGTTCCTCTCCTCTCCCCAGAGTGGGGTTATCAGTGAAACCCCCAACACAACCTGGTCTCAGAGCATTTCGTATTATTCTGTATGTAAAGCCTAGACATGTAGTATGCTATGTTACATCTCATATGGTATGTATTCATTTGTGGATGTCCACCATCCATTTCGTATAATATGATACAAATTACAATTCGTATGATATGTTACGAATTTGCAAAAACGTATGATATTATATGAATTCTAGCTAGGATAGGATTTAGGGTTAGGGTTAAGGGTAGGGTTACATTTAGGGGTTAGGTTAAAGGGTTAAGGTTAAGGTTAGGGTTAGGGCAAGGGTTAGATAAAATGGTTAAGGTTAAGGTTAGGGTTAGGGTTAGGGGAAGGGTTAGATAGAAGGGTTAAGGTTAAGGTTAGGGTTAGGGGAAGGGTTAGATAGAAAGGTTAAGGTTAAGGTTAGGGTTAAGGTTAGGGTTAAGGTTAGGGTTAGGGCAAGGGTTAGATAGAAGGGTTAAGGTTAGGGTTAGGTTAAGGTTAAGGTTAAGGTTAGGGTTAGGGCAAGGGTTAGATAAAATGGTTAAGGTTAAGGTTAGGGTTAGGGTTAGAGGAAGGGTTAGATAGAAGGGTTAAGGTTAAGGTTAGGGCAAGGGCAAGGGCAAGGGTTAGATAAAAGGGTTAAGGTTAAGGTTAGGGTTAGGGGAAGGGTTAGATAGAAGGGTTAAGGTTAGGGTTAGGGTTAGATAGAAGGGTTAGATAAAAGGGTTAGGGTTAGGTTAGGGAAGGGGAAGGGGAAGGGTTAGATAAAAGGGTTAGGGTTAGGTTAGATAAAAGGGTTAAGGTTAGGGTTAGGGTTAGGGAAGGGTTAGATAAAAGGGTTAGGGTTAGGGTTAGATAAAAGGGTTAGGGTTAGGGAAGGGGAAGGGGAAGGGGAAGGGTTAGATAAAAGGGTTAGGGTTAGATAAAAGGGTTAAGGTTAGGGTTAGGGTTAGGGGAAGGGTTAGATAAAAGGGTTAGGGTTAGGGTTAGGGGAAGAGTTAGATAGAAGGGTTAAGGTTAGGGTTAGGGGAAGAGTTAGATAGAAGGGTTAAGGTTAGGGTTAGGGGAAGAGTTAGATAGAAGGGTTAAGGTTAGGGTTAGGGGAAGAGTTAGATAAAAGGGTTAAGGTTAGGGTTAGGGTTAGGGGAAGAGTTAGATAGAAGGGTTAAGGTTAGGGTTAGGGGAAGGGTTGGCTAATATGCTAAGTAGTTGCAAAGTAGCAAAACAATGAGTAAGTAGTTGAAAAGTTGCTAATTAGCTAAAGTTGACCGTGATGAGATTCGAACTCACAACCTTCAGGTTGCAAGACGTTTGCTTTATATGCCTGAACAACCACCCTACTTTTGCTTTAAGTTACCACCTGTCTTATGTAACCACACCAAACATTTACTATTTTATGTCCATTCTATGAGATCCGGCTGCCTAACAAGGTATCATGGTTTCACTTCAGTATTCAGATTTTGCCAGGGGTTAGAGTTATGTGGGGATAAATAGTTAAGTTTAGGCATGAATTCCAGCAAGGAGTAAGGTTTGGGATAGGATTAAGACAGAGGACTGCCTAGCTCTGGGATTGAACATGCAATCCTCTGAGCAGGAGTGTGTGTTCTCAGCCCTTCCTCTGGCACCATCCACAATGCAATAGCAAGCTGTGCTACCTGCAGACTCACCTTTAGTCTGCAAGTAAATGCCACAGTATGCCAGCCCTGTCTCCCACAGGCAACCTGTCACTGAGCATCACAACACACACACACACATAAACACAATGGCAGTGATATGTGCATGGAACAACATCTTATGGTGAATGATTCCCCTCTAACCCAGCTGGGTCTGGTCTGGTGAGGGACTCTCCGATTCACTCCACCTCACATTACCATTCTAATGGCTTTTCAGGAAGCCACCACAATCTACTGCCTTATTTGAAGGGTGTGTGTGTGTGTGTGTGTGTGTGTGTGTGTGTGTGTGTGTGTGTGTGTGTGTGTGTGTGTGTGTGTGTGTGTGTGTGTGTGTGTGTGTGTGTGTGTGTGTGTGTGTGTGTGTGTGTGTGTGTGTGTGTGTGTGTGTGTGTGTGTGTGTGTGCGCGCGTGCTCACATGCTGTCTGTCTGTCTGTCTGTCTGTCTGTCTGTCTGCAGGTCTCTCTGTCTGCAGGTCTGTCTGTCTGTCTGGCTGTAGGTCTCTCCGTCCGTCTACCTACCCGTTTGGTGGTGAGTAATAATGTGATCTGTACACCTGTCTGTGTGTCTAGCTGGTCAGCTTCAGAAGTCACCAGAAAGCCAGAGACGGACAGACAGACGGACAGATAAAGTGATACACTGTGTGTCTTTTTACTGTGACTGACGCCATAGAGGCTCTGGTGCCTGATACGCGTGGACATCCAGACCTGTGCTACAGGAACAAACAGATAAGGAGGAGAGAAATAAAAGAAGCATGAGAGAGGAATGGATGAGTAACATTCTCTAAAGGTCTGACCGGTTAGCCTGGTACTCAGAGGGAAATGTCAGAGTCAGACGCTGCCTGTGAAACTGCTGTGTGTGTGTGTGTGTGTGTGTGTGTGTGTGTGTGTGTGTGTGTGTGTGTGTGTGTGTGTGTGTGTGTGTGTGTCTGTGAGGATGTTCTCCTCTGTTGACAAGCGTTATGATATTAGCCCTGTGATCTCATCTCTGTGGCAGCCCTACTGAAAATGTCAGTCAAAGGACGGTGTGTGTGTGTGTGTGTGGGCATAGCGAACTCACGTGTGGATGACTGACTGTTTGCATGCAGGAGTGAGTGAGCAAGTGAGTGCATGCACGATCATTTAATAATAAGTGTGTATGTGTGTGTGTGTGTGTGTTTTGACTGCCTG
>NC_088415.1:16426002-16453502 GCF_034236695.1 Oncorhynchus nerka
GAGAGAGAGAGGCAGCTGTTAGACAGTGATAATCTTCTCCTGACTCGGGGCTTGATAAAGGTAATACTAATTCAAAAGTAACAATTGTGGTAGGATGTTTGTTGGGGCCGGACACGCACACACACACAGTCCTTCCAGGCCATGTTTACTCTCAAGCACCGCCTGATTGGCCCTCTTATCTATAATGGCAGAGCTGCAATTAAAAGCAATGCAAGACAGCTCTTTTTCAGATGCCCAGAAAGGCAACGCTCTTGACATTAGCAAGGAGACGATAACAGAGGGATGAAACACCGACAAACACAGACACACACAGACACACACAGACAAACACAGACACACACAGACAAACACAGACAAACACAGACACACACAGACACAGACACACGCAGACAAACGCAGACACACACAGACAAACGCAGACACACACAGACACACACAGACAAACGCAGACACACACAGACACACACAGACACACACAGACACACACAGACACACACAGACACACACAGACAAACACAGACACACACAGACACACACAGACACACACAGACAAACGCAGACACACACAGACACACACAGACAAACGCAGACACACACAGACAAACGCAGACACACACAGACACACACAGACAAACGCAGACAAACACAGACACACACAGACAAACGCAGACACACACAGACACACACTTGCAGACACACATATGTTTGTTTTGGTATTAATTCCCATTACAAAAACCTGGCCTTTAAGCCTAAAATAGCCCTTTTCCTTGTGGGACTGAGGAAATGGTCCCACTTCTGGTCCCCAGATAATAAAAAATAGAAAATCAAAAAACACACACATGGACAGACACACATGGACAGACACACACATGGACAGACACACATGGACAGACACACACATGGAAAGACACACGTGGACAGACACACACATGGACAGACACACACATGGATAGACACACATGGATAGACACACACACATGAACAGACACACACATGGACAGACACACACATTGACAGACACACACATGAACAGACACACACATGGACAGACACACACATGGATAGACACACACATGAACAGACACACACATGGACAGACACACACATTGACAGACACACGTGGACAGACACACATGGATAGACACACGTGGACAGACACACACATGGATAGACACACATGGATAGACACACATGAACAGACACACATTGACAGACACACATGGACAGACACACACATGAACAGACACACATGGATAGACAGACACACGTGGACAGACACACATGGACAGACACACACATGGATAGACACACATGGACAGACACACACATGAACAGACACACACATGGGATAGACACACATGGACAGACACACACATGGACAGACACACATGGACAGACACACACATGGACAGACACACATGGACAGACACACACATGGACAGACACACACATGGACAGACACACACACATGGACAGACACACACATGGATACACACACACATGGACAGAAACACACACATGGATACACACACACGTGGACAGACACACACATGGACAGACACACACATGGATACACACACACACGTGGACAGACACACGTGGACAGACACACACGTGGACAGACACACACATGGACAGACACACACATGGACAGACACACACATGGACAGACACACACATGGATACACACACACATGGACAGACACACACATGGACAGACACACACATGGATAGACACACATGGACAGACACACACATGGACAGACACACGTGGACAGACACACACATGGACAGACACACACATGGACAGACACACACATGGACAGACACACGTGGACAGACACACACATGGACAGACACACACATGGATAGACACACACATGGATAGACACACACATGGACAGACACACATGGACAGACACACACATGGACAGACGCACACATGGACAGACGCACACATGGACAGACACACGTGGACAGACACACACATGGACAGACACACACATGGACAGACACACACATGGACAGAAACACACATGGACAGACACACACATGGATAGACACACACATGGATAGACACACACATGGACAGACACACACATAGACAGACGCACACGTGGATAGACACACACGTGGACAGACACACACATTGACAGACACACACATGGACAGACACACACATGGACAGACACACACATGGACAGACACACACATGGATAGACACACACATGGATAGACACACACGTGGACAGACACACACATGGACAGACACACACATGGACAGACACACACATGGATACACACACACATGGACAGACACACACATGGACAGACACACACATGGACAGACACACGTGGACAGACACACACATGGACAGACACACACATGGATAGACACACACATGGATAGACACACATGGACAGACACACACATGGACAGATACACACATGGACAGACACACACATGGACAGACACACACATGGACAGACACACACATGGACAGACACACACATGGACAGACACAGTGACACTTACTAAAAGTTACACTGACAAAATATTTACATAATCTCTTAAACTGTTGACAAATTTGATTGCATGATAAAGTTATTCTAAGCAGCACAGTTTTGTCCCTCTACCTCTCATTCTCTCTCACACCCAACAAAACAACATACTTTGTTTCATATTCCCCTTGACAAACACAGACACTGACAGAAACACACACACACATTCCAACACACAGGCACTGACAGATACACACACAGACACACATACTGACAGACACACACACACACACACACACACACACACACACACACACACACACACACAACACACAATGGAGCACTCTGCCTCTCGGCAGGTGGCAGCGAGCGATAAAGAGCAGGAATCTTTGTGGAAACAGGGAGATAAAACCGCGGCGACGGACAGGGGAGAGCGCTCGCACGGAAATTGAATCGCTGGAGCGCCACAATGACTTTACCAGAGAGAGAAGGAGAGGAGAGGAGAGGAGAGGAGAGGAGAGGAGAGGAGAGGAGAGGAGACAGAGCAGGAGGAAGATGGGGGAGATGGTGTAGACAGAGGAGGGGGTACACAGGGGACTGGGGAGGGAGCAGACAGAAAAGGTGAGGTGTCCCTTCTCTGTCTGAGATACCTAAAGAAGGAACAACAGTTCAGTGTTCTGGCCCCAACATCACACCACATCAGTTCAGTGTTCTGGCCTCAACATCACACCCAGTGTTCTGGCCTCAACATCACACCACATCAGTCCAGTGTTCTGGCCTCAACATCACACCACATCAGTCCAGTGTTCTGGCCTCAACATCACACCACATCCGCCCAGTGTTCTGGCCTCAACATCACACCACATCAGTCCAGTGTTCTGGCCTCAACATCACACCACATCAGTCCAGTGTTCTGGCCTCAACATCACACCACATCAGTTCAGCGTTCTGGCCTCAACATCACACCACATCAGTCCAGTGTTCTGGCCTCAACATCACACCACATCCGCCCAGTGTTCTGGCCTCAACATCACACCACATCAGTTCAGTGTTCTGGCCTCAATATCACACCACATCAGCCCAGTGGGAGAGCACAGTTCAGTAAGGAACAATTGGTCTATCCCTCCTCCTCCCACCACTTTCTCCTCCCTCCATTCTGCTCCATACTTCTGTCTCTCATTAAAAGGCACTTCTATCACCCCTCTACATCATCCCCCTCTACATCCGTAATTGAAAATAAGAATTTGTTCTTAAGCCCCTGAACAGGCAGTTAACCCACTGTTCCTAAGCCGTCATTGAAAATAAGAATTTGTTCTTAACTGACTTGCCTAGTTAAATAAAGGTAAAATAAAAAATCATCCCCCACTACATAATCCCCCACGAACACAAACACACACACCAGCCAAACACAATCAATCAGCTGACAGAGATACTCATGGCTCCATGGGGTTAACACACTCGAAGACCCCCACTGCTGAGGGAATGACATGCAAGATGGAGAAGGAAATGTTAACCTATTAATAGGAGGAGATTGGTTTCACTGTACAGTATCTATGTCAGAGAGTCATAGTAGAGAGTGAGGGAGGGTAGAGAGTCAGGGTAGAGAGTCAGTGTAGAGAGTCAGGGCTAGAGACTCAGGGTAGAGAGTCAGGGTAGAGGGTCAGGGCTAGAGACTCAGGGTAGAGAGTCAGGGCTAGAGAGTCAGGGCTAGAGACTCAGGGTAGAGAGTCAGGGTAGAGAGTCAGGGCTAGAGACTCAGGGTAGAGATTCAGGGCTAGAGATTCAGGGTAGAGACTCAGGGAGAGAGTCAGGGCTAGAGACTCTCAGGGCTAGAGACTCAGGGTAGAGAGTCAGGGCTAGAGACTCAGGGTAGAGAGTCTCAGAGACTCAGGGTAGAGTCAGGGCTAGAGTCAGGGCTAGAGACTCAGGGTAGAGACTCAGAGACTCAGGAGAGAGTCAGGGTAGAGACTCAGGGCTAGAGACTCAGGGTAGAGACTCAGGGCTAGAGACTCAGGGTAGAGATTCAGGTAGAGACTCAGGGCTAGAGACTCAGGGTAGAGACTCAGGGCTAGAGACTCAGGGTAGAGACTCAGGGTAGAGACTCAGGGCTAGAGACTCAGGGTAGAGACTCAGGGCTAGAGACTCAGGGTAGAGACTCAGGGTAGAGACTCAGGGTAGAGACTCAGGGAGATTCAGGGTAGAGACTCAGGCTAGAGACTCGGGGTAGAGAGTCAGAGACTCAGGGCTAGAGACTCAGGGCCAGAGACTCAGGGCTAGAGAGACTCAGGGTAGAGACTCAGGGGGTAGAGACTCAGGGTAGAGACTCAGGGCTAGAGATTCAGGGTAGAGACTCAGGGTAGAGACTCAGGGTAGAGACTCAGGGTAGAGACTCAGGGTAGAGACTCAGGGTAGAGACTCAGGGTAGAGACTCAGGGTAGAGATTCAGGGTAGAGACTCAGGGCTAGAGACTCAGGGTAGAGACTCAGGGTAGAGACTCAGGGGGTCAGAGACTCAGGGCTAGAGATTCAGGGTAGAGACTCAGGGCTAGAGACTCAGGGTAGAGAGTCAGGGTAGAGAGTCAGGGCTAGAGACTCAGGGTAGAGATTCAGGGTAGAGACTCAGGGCTAGAGACTCAGGGTAGAGACTCAGGGCTAGAGACTCAGGGTAGAGTCAGGGTAGAGACTCAGGTAGAGATTCAGGCTAGAGACTCAGGTAGAGAGTCAGGGTAGAGACTCAGAGGCTCAGAGAGACTCAGGGTAGAGATTCAGGGTAGAGAGTCAGGGCTAGAGACTCAGGGCTAGAGAGGGCTAGAGACTCAGGGCTAGAGACTCAGGGCTAGAGACTCAGGGCTAGAGACTCAGGGCTAGAGACTCAGGGCTAGAGACTCAGGGCTAGAGACTCAGGGCTAGAGATTCAGGGTAGAGACTCAGGGCTAGAGACTCAGGGTAGAGAGTCAGGTAGAGAGACTCAGGGGCTAGAGATTCAGGGTAGAGACTCAGGGCTAGAGACTCAGGGTAGAGACTCAGGGCTAGAGACTCAGGGTAGAGACTCAGGGGTCAGTAGAGACTCAGGGCTAGAGACTCAGGGCTAGAGACTCAGGGTAGAGATTCAGGGTAGAGACTCAGGGCTAGAGACTCAGGGTAGAGACTCAGGGTAGAGAGTCAGGGCTAGAGACTCTCAGGGTAGAGACTCAGGGCTAGAGATTCAGGGTAGAGACTCAGGGCTAGAGACTCAGGCTAGAGATTCAGGGTCAGGGCTAGAGACTCAGGGTAGAGACTCAGGGTAGAGACTCAGGTAGAGACTCAGGGCTAGAGATTCAGGGTAGAGATTCAGGGTAGAGACTCAGGGCTAGAGACTCAGGGTAGAGAGTCAGGGTAGAGAGTCAGGGCTAGAGACTCAGGGTAGAGACTCAGGGGCTAGAGACTCAGGGTAGAGAGTCAGGGTAGAGACTCAGGGCTAGAGACTCAGGGTAGAGACTCAGGGTAGAGACTCAGGGCTAGAGACTCAGGGTAGAGACTCAGGGTAGAGAGTCAGGTAGAGAGTCAGGGTAGAGACTCAGGGTAGAGACTCAGGGTAGAGAGTCAGGGCTAGAGATTCAGGGTAGAGACTCAGGGCTAGAGACTCAGGGTAGAGACTCAGGGCTAGAGATTCAGGGTAGAGACTCAGGGCTAGAGACAGGGTAGAGAGTCAGGTCAGAGAGTCAGGGCTAGAGACTCAGGGTAGAGATTCAGGGTAGAGACTCAGGGCTAGAGACTCAGGGTAGAGACTCAGGGCTAGAGACTCAGGGTAGAGATTCAGGGTAGAGACTCGGGGTAGAGACTCAGGGCTAGAGACTCAGGGTAGAGTAGAGAGTCAGGGCTAGAGACTCAGGGTAGAGACTCAGGGCTAGAGACTCAGGGCTAGAGACTCAGGGTAGAGACTCAGGGCTAGAGACTCAGGGCTAGAGATTCAGGGTAGGGGCTAGAGACTCAGGGCTAGTGACTCAGGGGAGAGAGTCAGGCTAGAGACTCAGGGTAGAGATTCAGGGTAGAGTCAGGGCTAGAGAGTCAGGGCTAGAGACTCAGGGGCTAGAGACTCAGGGTAGAGAGTCAGGGCTCAGGAGAGACTCAGGGCTAGTGACTCAGGGTAGAGAGTCAGGGTAGAGAATCAGGGCTAGAGACTCAGGGTAGAGAGTCAGGGCTAGAGATTCAGGGTAGAGACTCAGGGCTAGAGACTCAGGGTAGAGAGTCAGGGCTAGAGACTCAGGGTAGAGAGTCAGGGTAGAGAGTCAGGGCTAGAGACTCAGGGTAGAGATTCAGGGTAGAGACTCAGGGCTAGAGACTCAGGGTAGAGACTCAGGGCTAGAGACTCAGGGTAGAGACTCAGGGTAGAGACTCAGGGTAGAGACTCAGGGTAGAGAGTCAGGGCTAGAGATTCAGGGTAGAGACTCAGGGCTAGAGACTCAGGGTAGAGACTCAGGGCTAGAGATTCAGGGTAGAGACTCAGGGCTAGAGACTCGGGGTAGAGAGTCAGGGTAGAGAGTCAGGGCTAGAGACTCAGGGTAGAGATTCAGGGTAGAGACTCAGGGCTAGAGACTCAGGGTAGAGACTCAGGGCTAGAGACTCAGGGCTAGAGATTCAGGGTAGAGACTCGGGGCTAGAGACTCAGGGTAGAGATTCAGGGTAGAGAGTCAGGGCTAGAGACTCAGGGTAGAGATTCAGGTTAGAGACTCAGGGCTAGAGACTCAGGGTAGAGACTCAGGGCTAGAGACTCAGGGCTAGAGATTCAGGGTAGAGAGTCAGGGCTAGAGACTCAGGGTAGAGAGTCAGGGCTAGTGACTCAGGGTAGAGAGTCAGGGCTAGAGAGTCAGGGCTAGTGACTCAGGGTAGAGAGTCAGGGTAGAGAATCAGGGCTAGAGACTCAGGGTAGAGAGTCAGGGCTAGAGATTCAGGGTAGAGACTCAGGGCTAGAGACTCAGGGTAGAGAGTCAGGGTAGAGAGTCAGGGCTAGAGACTCAGGGTAGAGAGTCAGGGTAGAGAGTCAGGGCTAGAGACTCAGGGTAGAGATTCAGGGTAGAGACTAAGGGGTAGAGACTCAGGGTAGAGACTCAGGGCTAGAGACTCAGGGTAGAGAGTCAGGGTAGAGAGTCAGGGTAGAGACTCAGGGTAGAGAGTCAGGGCTAGAGATTCAGGGTAGAGACTCAGGGCTAGAGACTCAGGGTAGAGACTCAGGGCTAGAGATTCAGGGTAGAGACTCAGGGCTAGAGACAGGGTAGAGAGTCAGGGTAGAGAGTCAGGGCTAGAGACTCAGGGTAGAGATTCAGGGTAGAGACTCAGGGCTAGAGACTCAGGGTAGAGACTCAGGGCTAGAGACTCAGGGCTAGAGATTCAGGGTAGAGACTCGGGGCTAGAGACTCAGGGTAGAGATTCAGGGTAGAGAGTCAGGGCTAGAGACTCAGGGTAGAGATTCAGGTTAGAGACTCAGGGCTAGAGACTCAGGGTAGAGACTCAGGGCTAGAGACTCAGGGCTAGAGATTCAGGGTAGAGACTCGGGGCTAGAGACTCGGGGCTAGTGACTCAGGGTAGAGAGTCAGGGTAGAGAGTCAGGGCTAGAGACTCAGGGTAGAGATTCAGGGTAGAGAGTCAGGGCTAGAGACTCAGGGTAGAGAGTCAGGGCTAGTGACTCAGGGTAGAGAGTCAGGGCTAGAGAGTCAGGGCTAGAGACTCAGGGTAGAGAGTCAGGGCTAGTGACTCAGGGTAGAGAGTCAGGGCTAGAGAGTCAGGGCTAGTGACTCAGGGTAGAGAGTCAGGGTAGAGAATCAGGGCTAGAGACTCAGGGTAGAGAGTCAGGGCTAGAGATTCAGGGCTAGTGACTCAGGGTAGAGAGTCAGGGTAGAGACTCGGGGCTAGAGACTCAGGGTAGAGATTCAGGGTAGAGAGTCAGGGCTAGAGACTCAGGGTAGAGAGTCAGGGCTAGAGATTCAGGGTAGAGACTCAGGGTAGAGAGTCAGGACTAGAGATTCAGGGTAGAGAGTCAGGGCTAGAGACTCAGGGTAGAGACTCAGGGCTAGAGACTCAGGGTAGAGAGTCAGGGCTAGAGATTCAGGGTAGAGACTCAGGGCTAGAGACTCAGGGTAGAGAGTCAGGGTAGAAAGTCAGGGCTAGAGACTCAGGGTAGAGAGTCAGGGTAGAGAGTCAGGGCTAGAGACTCAGGGTAGAGATTCAGGGTAGAGACTCAGGGCTAGAGACTCAGGGTAGAGACTCAGAGCTAGAGACTCAGGGTAGAGAGTCAGGGTAGAGAGTCAGGGTAGAGACTCAGGGTAGAGAGTCAGGGCTAGAGATTCAGGGTAGAGACTCAGGGCTAGAGACTCAGGGTAGAGACTCAGGGCTAGAGATTCAGGGTAGAGACTCAGGGCTAGAGACAGGGTAGAGAGTCAGGGTAGAGAGTCAGGGCTAGAGACTCAGGGTAGAGATTCAGGGTAGAGACTCAGGGCTAGAGACTCAGGGTAGAGACTCAGGGCTAGAGACTCAGGGCTAGAGATTCAGGGTAGAGACTCGGGGCTAGAGACTCAGGGTAGAGATTCAGGGTAGAGAGTCAGGGCTAGAGACTCAGGGTAGAGATGCAGGTTAGAGACTCAGGGCTAGAGACTCAGGGTAGAGACTCAGGGCTAGAGACTCAGGGCTAGAGATTCAGGGTAGAGACTCGGGGCTAGAGACTCGGGGCTAGTGACTCAGGGTAGAGAGTCAGGGTAGAGACTCGGGGCTAGAGACTCAGGGTAGAGATTCAGGGTAGAGAGTCAGGGCTAGAGAGTCAGGGTAGAGAGTCAGGGCTAGTGACTCAGGGTAGAGAGTCAGGGCTAGAGAGTCAGGGCTAGTGACTCAGGGTAGAGAGTCAGGGTAGAGAATCAGGGCTAGAGACTCAGGGTAGAGAGTCAGGGCTAGAGATTCAGGGTAGAGACTCAGGGCTAGAGACTCAGGGTAGAGAGTCAGGGTAGAGAGTCAGGGCTAGAGACTCAGGGTAGAGAGTCAGGGTAGAGAGTCAGGGCTAGAGACTCAGGGTAGAGATTCAGGGTAGAGACTCAGGGCTAGAGACTCAGGGTAGAGACTCAGGGCTAGAGACTCAGGGTAGAGAGTCAGGGTAGAGAGTCAGGGTAGAGACTCAGGGTAGAGAGTCAGGGCTAGAGATTCAGGGTAGAGACTCAGGGCTAGAGACTCAGGTTAGAGACTCAGGGCTAGAGATTCAGGGTAGAGACTCAGGGCTAGAGACAGGGTAGAGAGTCAGGGTAGAGAGTCAGGGCTAGAGACTCAGGGTAGAGATTCAGGGTAGAGACTCAGGGCTAGAGACTCAGGGTAGAGACTCAGGGCTAGAGACTCAGGGCTAGAGATTCAGGGTAGAGACTCGGGGCTAGAGACTCAGGGTAGAGATTCAGGGTAGAGAGTCAGGGCTAGAGACTCAGGGTAGAGATTCAGGTTAGAGACTCAGGGCTAGAGACTCAGGGTAGAGAATCAGGGCTAGAGACTCAGGGCTAGAGATTCAGGGTAGAGAGTCAGGGCTAGACACTCAGGGTAGAGAGTCAGGGCTAGTGACTCAGGGTAGAGAGTCAGGGCTAGAGAGTCAGGGCTAGTGACTCAGGGTAGAGAGTCAGGGTAGAGAATCAGGGCTAGAGACTCAGGGTAGAGAGTCAGGGCTAGAGATTCAGGGTAGAGACTCAGGGCTAGAGACTCAGGGTAGAGAGTCAGGTAGAGAGTCAGGCTAGAGACTCAGGGCTAGAGACTAGAGAGTCAGGCTAGAGAGTCAGGGCTAGAGACTCAGGGTAGAGATTCAGGGTAGAGACTAAGGGGTAGAGACTCAGGGTAGAGACTCAGGGCTAGAGACTCAGGGTAGAGAGTCAGGGTAGAGAGTCAGGGCTAGAGACTCAGGTAGAGAGTCAGGGCTAGAGATTCAGGTAGAGACTCAGGGTAGAGACTCAGGGTAGAGACTCAGGGCTAGAGATTCAGGGTAGAGACTCAGGGCTAGAGACAGGGTAGAGAGTCAGGGTAGAGAGTCAGGGCTAGAGACTCAGGGTAGAGATTCAGGGTAGAGACTCAGGCTAGAGACTCAGGGTAGAGACTCAGGCTAGAGACTCAGGGCTAGAGATTCAGGGTAGAGACTCGGGGCTAGAGACTCAGGGTAGAGATTCAGGGTAGAGAGTCAGGGCTAGAGACTCAGGGTAGAGATTCAGGTTAGAGACTCAGGGCTAGAGACTCAGGGTAGAGACTCAGGGCTAGAGACTCAGGGCTAGAGATTCAGGGTAGAGACTCGGGGCTAGAGACTCGGGGCTAGTGACTCAGGGTAGAGAGTCAGGGTAGAGACTCGGGGCTAGAGACTCAGGGTAGAGATTCAGGGTAGAGAGTCAGGGCTAGAGACTCAGGGTAGAGAGTCAGGGTAGAGAGTCAGGGCTAGTGACTCAGGGTAGAGAGTCAGGGCTAGAGAGTCAGGGCTAGTGACTCAGGGTAGAGAGTCAGGGTAGAGACTCAGGGCTAGAGACTCAGGGTAGAGAGTCAGGGCTAGAGATTCAGGGTAGAGACTCAGGGCTAGAGACTCAGGGTAGAGAGTCAGGGTAGAGAGTCAGGGCTAGAGACTCAGGGTAGAGAGTCAGGGTAGAGAGTCAGGGCTAGAGACTCAGGGTAGAGATTCAGGGTAGAGACTCAGGGCTAGAGACTCAGGGTAGAGACTCAGGGCTAGAGACTCAGGGTAGAGAGTCAGGGTAGAGAGTCAGGGTAGAGACTCAGGGTAGAGAGTCAGGGCTAGAGATTCAGGGTAGAGACTCAGGGCTAGAGACTCAGGGTAGAGACTCAGGGCTAGAGATTCAGGGTAGAGACTCAGGGCTAGAGACAGGGTAGAGAGTCAGGGTAGAGAGTCAGGGCTAGAGACTCAGGGTAGAGATTCAGGGTAGAGAGTCAGGGCTAGAGACTCAGGTAGAGACTCAGGGTAGAGACTCAGGGCTAGAGATTCAGGGTAGAGACTCGGGGCTAGAGACTCAGGGTAGAGATTCAGGGTAGAGAGTCAGGGCTAGAGACTCAGGGTAGAGATTCAGGTTAGAGACTCAGGGCTAGAGACTCAGGGTAGAGACTCAGGGCTAGAGACTCAGGGTAGAGACTCGGGGCTAGAGACTCGGGGCTAGTGACTCAGGGTAGAGACTCGGGGCTAGAGACTCAGGGCTAGTGACTCAGGGTAGAGAGTCAGGGTAGAGACTCGGGGCTAGAGACTCAGGGTAGAGATTCAGGGTAGAGAGTCAGGGCTAGAGACTCAGGGTAGAGAGTCAGGGCTAGAGAGTCAGGGCTAGTTACTCAGGGTAGAGAGTCAGGGCTAGAGAGTCAGGGCTAGTGACTCAGGGTAGAGAGTCAGGGTAGAGACTCAGGGCTAGATACTCAGGGTAGAGAGTCAGGGCTAGAGATTCAGGGTAGAGACTCAGGGCTAGAGACTCAGGGTAGAGAGTCAGGGTAGAGAGTCAGGGCTAGAGACTCAGGGTAGAGAGTCAGGGTAGAGAGTCAGGGCTAGAGACTCAGGGTAGAGATTCAGGGTAGAGACTCAGGGCTAGAGACTCAGGGTAGAGACTCAGGGCTAGAGACTCAGGGTAGAGAGTCAGGGTAGAGACTCAGGGTAGAGAGTCAGGGCTAGAGATTCAGGGTAGAGACTCAGGGCTAGAGACTCAGGGTAGAGACTCAGGGCTAGAGATTCAGGGTAGAGACTCAGGGCTAGAGACAGGGTAGAGAGTCAGGGTAGAGAGTCAGGGGTAGAGACTCAGGGTAGAGATTCAGGGTAGAGACTCAGGGCTAGAGACTCAGGGTAGAGACTCAGGGTAGAGACTCAGGGTAGAGAGTCAGGGCTAGAGATTCAGGGTAGAGACTCAGGGTAGAGACTCAGGGTAGAGACTCAGGGCTAGAGATTCAGGGTAGAGACTCAGGGCTAGAGACAGGGTAGAGAGTCAGGGTAGAGAGTCAGGGCTAGAGACTCAGGGTAGAGATTCAGGGTAGAGACTCGGGGCTAGAGTCTCGGGGCTAGTGACTCAGGGTAGAGAGTCGGGGTAGAGACTCGGGACTAGAGACTCAGGGTAGAGATTCAGGGTAGAGAGGCAGGGCTAGAGACTCAGGGTAGAGAGTCAGGGCTAGAGAGTCAGGGCTAGTGACTCAGGGTAGAGAGTCAGGGCTAGAGAGTCAGGGCTAGTGACTCAGGGTAGAGAGTCAGGGTAGAGACTCGGGGCTAGAGACTCAGGGTAGAGATTCAGGGTAGAGAGTCAGGGCTAGAGACTCAGGGTAGAGAGTCAGGGCTAGAGATTCAGGGTAGAGACTCAGGGTAGAGAGTCAGGGCTAGAGATTCAGGGTAGAGAGTCAGGGCTAGAGACTCAGGGTAGAGAGTCAGGGCTAGAGACTCAGGGTAGAGATTCAGGGTAGCGACTCAGGGCTAGAGACTCAGGGTAGAGACTCAGGGCTAGAGACTCAGGGCTAGAGATTAAGGGTAGAGACTCGGGGCTAGAGACTCAGGGTAGAGATTCAGGGTAGAGAGTCAGGGCTAGAGACTCAGGGTAGAGATTCAGGTTAGAGACTCAGGGCTAGAGACTCAGGGTAGAGACTCAGGGCTAGAGACTCAGGGCTAGAGATTCAGGGTAGAGACTCGGGGCTAGAGACTCGAGGCTAGAGACTCAGGGTAGAGACTCAGGGCTAGAGACTCAGGGTAGAGATTCAGGGTAGAGAGTCAGGGCTAGAGACTCAGGGTAGAGATTCAGGGTAGAGACTCAGGGCTAGAGACTCAGGGTAGAGAGTCAGAGCTTTGAAATTATAACACACTTATAGTAGGGTGTGGCAGTCAGCCAAACATTTAAGTAGGCAAACAATTGTAGACTAAAATCATTCCAATTAGTGATGTGCAGTTTGCGAACGATTCGTTATTTTTTAACAACTACTTACTGACTTACTGACTGAGGGGGATTGTGTTTTCGTTAATTTAAGTCATTGCTAGTGCTGGCTGCAATGAGTCATACAGCAGGAATCATATATGCTTCTCCGCCTCAGCGGCTCCAGAGACTCCAACAAACAACTCTCGGACATATACAGTACAGCAGGAATCATATATGCTTCTCCGCCTCAGCGGCTCCAGAGACATATACACTACCGGTCAAACGGTTTAGAACACCTACTCATTCAACGATTTTTACTATTTGTACTATTTTCCAAATAGTAGAATAATAGTGAAGACATCAAAACTATGAAAGAATGTATTGTAGCCATAAAAAGTGTTAAACAAATCAAAATATATGTTACTACATGATTTCATATATTTTATTTCATAGTTTTGATTTCTTTCACCATAATTCTACAATTTGGAAAATAGTCAAATAAAGAAAAACTTTTGAATGAGTAGGTGTTGTAAAACCTTTGGCCGGTAATGTGCGCAGGAAAATAGATCTGCAGGCAGCATAGAGAAGAAAAGGTTTCAAAATGATCATTGATCACATGGTGCAAGAATTCATGTAATTAGTTGATTATTGAATGTTATTATGGACACACTTTTGTGGAACCAAAACATACACAGCCTCTGCTCAACAAACACAAACTCTAGAATGAATTGTTTGGGGTGCTGCAGTTCGGAAACGATATTGTGCTTATTGCCATCACGGCAGTAAGCGATGCATTCCACCATGAGTTCTTCACATTCTAGTCCGGTTGCGGCCACAACTAGACCTCGTTTCAAATGCATCAAGAAATCATCTTATTTGCATGCCTAGCAATCAACAAATGTCCATTGTTTAAAGCACACTTTGCAATCAACAAATGTCCATTGTTTAAAGCACACTTTGCAATCACAAATGACAGCTCCAATAATCCCCCTATGTTGAACAACATGTGAACAAGGGTTTTGTAGATTCATGACTCTTTCGAGGTTTCAGTTCATTGTTGGCCAATAAGGGGTTCTGCCTGCCCCATGTGGTGATAGCCAGGGGTTCATTGAATTGGGGTTCATTGAATTGGGCATGCAGGAGGTGGGAAGCCACCCTTTTTTTGGTGACCAATCGAAACCAAAAGCTCTTTTTTTGGTGACCAATCGAAACCAAAAGCTATTTTTTTGCTTTTAAATTATAGGTTGTGATAGCTGTAGGCCTAATTGTTCATTTCATTCAGTCGTCAATCGCCCAGTAGGCTAGTGCATTTTTGGTTTCAGGTAAAATATTGGTATGAACATAAACACAACTGAACTCTCTATTTAGAGGATATTGTTCTGTTTTTGGTTTCGAAGACAATAACAATTGTAGGCTATCACAAATGTGCATTTGTAACAGTAAAGCTTCCGTCCCTCTCCTCGCCCCTACCTGGGCTCAAACCACAGACGCTCTCTACACATCGACAACAGCCACCCTCGAAGCATCTTTACCCATCGCTCACAAAAGCCACGGCCCTTGCAGAGCAAGGGGAATAACTACTTCAAGGTCTCAGAGCGATTGACGTCACCGATTGAAATGCTATTAGCGCGCCCCCCTCTAACTAGCTAGCCATTTCACATCGGTTACACAATTTTTAAAACATTTTTAATTTCACCTTTATTTAACCAGTTAGGCTAGTTGAGAACGAGTTCTCATTGCAACTGCAACCTGGCCAGAATAGCAATTCGACACATACAACAACACAGAGTTACACATGGAATAAACAAAACATACAGTCAATAATACAGTAGAATAAAAGAAAACAAAAAGTCTATATACAGTGCGAATGAGGTAAGATAAGGGAGTTAAAGCAGTAAATAGGCCATGGTGGTGAAGTAATTACAATATAGCAATTAAACACTGGAATGGTGGATGTGCAGAAGATGAATGTGCAAGTGGAGATACCGTGGTGCAAAGGAGCAAGATAAATAAATAAATACAGCATGAGGATGAGGTAGATAGATGGGCTGTTTACAGATGGGCTATGTACAGGTGCAGTGATATGTGGGCTATGTACAGGTGCAGTGATATGTGAGCTACTCTGACAGCTGGTGCTTAAAGCTAGTGAGGGAGACATGAGTCTCCAGCTTCAGTGATTTTTGCAGTTTGTTCCAGTCATTGGCAGCAGAGAACTGGAAGGAAAGGCGACCAAAGGAGGAATTAGGGGGTGACCAGTGAGATATACCTGCTGGAGCGCGTGCTACGAGTGGGTGCTGCTATGGTGACCAGTGAGCTGAGATAAGGCGGGACTTTACCTAACAGAGACTTGAAGATAACCTGTAGCCAGTGGGTTTGGCGACGAGTATGAAGCGAGGGCCAACCAACGAGAGCGTACAGGTAGTGTATGGGGCTTTGGTGACAAAACCGATGGCACTGTGATAGACTGCATCCAGTTTGTAGAGTAGAGTGTTGGAGGCTATTTTATAGATGACATCACCGATGTCGAGGATCGGTAGAATAGTCAGTTTTACGAGGGTATGTTTGGCAGCATGAGTGAAGGATGCATTGTTGCGATATAGGAAGCCAATTCTAGATTTACTAGAATCACTTTTGTGATTTGTTTTGTGTTTACCAGCATTTGTAACTTGAGTGCGATAATTACCTGTACAAAACAGTTCATCTGATAATGTTTTCTTCATGGTGATGGAAAGTCTAAAGGTCACAGGAGGCTGGTGGAACCATAATTGGGGAGAATGGGCCCGTGGTAATGACTGGAATGGAATTAGCGGAATGGTGCCAAATACATCAAACACATGGTTTCCATGGTTTCCATGTGTTTGATGCCATTCCATTTGCTCCGTTCTGGACATTATTATGAGCCGTTCTCCCCTCAGCAGCCTTCTGCAGTACAGGTACAAACCTAGATGACCAGCCTATGTGCAATACAGCAACGTACATTTACATAAAGTGGTTTCTAAGGCTGGTTCAAAGTTATTTGATCAATAAAATATGTAATTTGATGGAATGTTTTGTGTCTTTGCCCATAACTTTGCACCTTCTGATGTAAATGTTTGAGTACAGGGTTTTGTTCTTTCTGGATTCCATTAGAATGTCAATAGCAGAGAAAGGGACAAGGACACTCTTACAATTCCAACTATTGGATCCTGCAAGGTACTGCTCTTAATTATACAACTACCTTTTTTTGCCCAAGCGGAGATGCTGAAAACAAGTTTTTGCCGGCGCTGCGAACATCTATACGGTCTGCTAATACAAATAAAGGACCACTACTTTGGTGAAAAAATCTATTTCACCACCCTCAATTTTTTAAATATCTATATTTAGTTAATTATTATTTTTCAGGAGGTGCTGCAGCACCCTCAGCTGCCCTACTTCCTGCAGATATGATCCTCTGCCAGCATCCCTAATCCCCACCTGAAGCCTGCATGTCTCTGGATGAATGCTTTTCCACCTCTCACTCTATCAGTCTAGTTTGTCCATCTTCCTGAATTCAAATGAGATATTCTAACGGATACATTTTTCTGGTAAAACATCATTAAATATTAAGTTATTTAGCTATAGTGGATGTATACAACTGCTTTATATAATGAGCACCCAGATAGTGCAACTGCTGCTTAGGCAAAACTATAATATCAGACAGAGACTAGTTGGCCCGGGAAAAAACATACGTGCGATGCCTCCTAGTTGGCTACTATGTCGCCATACTAATATTCTCAGAGCCACCTTGTTGATACAAAATGTTTCAATATTCTCAGAGCCACCTAGATGATACAAAATGTTTCAATATTCTCAGAGCCAACTAGATGATACAAAATGTTTCAATATTCTCAGAGCCACCTAGATGATACAAAATGTTTCAATATTCTCAGAGCCAACTAGATGATACAAAATGTTTCAATATTCTCGGAGCCACCTAGATGATACAAAATGTTTCAATATTCTCAGAGCCAACTAGATGATACAAAATGTTTCAATATTCTCAGAGCCAACTAGATGATACAAAATGTTTCAATATTCTCAGAGCCACCTAGATGATACAAAATGTTTCAATATTCTCGGAGCCACCTAGATGATACAAAATGTTTCAATATTCTCAGAGCCACCTAGATGATACAAAATGTTTCAATATTCTCAGAGCCAACTAGATGATACAAAATGTTTCAATATTCTCAGAGCCACCTAGATGATACAAAATGTTTCAATATTCTCAGAGCCAACTAGATGATAGAAAATGTTTCAATATTCTCAGAGCCACCTAGATGATACAAAATGTTTCAATATTCTCAGAGCCACCTAGATGATACAAAATGTTTCAATATTCTCAGAGCCACCTAGATGATACAAAATGTTTCAATATTCTTAGATCCACCTAGATGATACAAAATGTTTCAATATTCTCAGAGCCACCTAGATGATACAAAATGTTTCAATATTCTCAGAGCCACCTTGATGATACAAAATGTTTCAATATTCTCAGAACCAACATGATGATACAAAATGTTTCAATATTCTCAGAGCCACCTTGGTAAAATGTTTCAATATACTCAGAGCCACCATGATGATACAAAATGTTTTAATATTCTCAGAGCCACCTTGATGATACAAAATGTTTCAATATTCTCAGAGCCACCTAGATGATACAAAATGTTTCAATATTCTCAGAGCCAACTAGATGATACAAAATGTTTCAATATTCTCAGATCCACCTAGATGATACAAAATGTTTCAATATTCTCAGAGCCAACTAGATGATACAAAATGTTTCAATATTCTCAGAGCCAACTAGATGATACAAAATGTTTCAATATTCTCGGAGCCACCTAGATGATACAAAATGTTTCAATATTCTCAGAGCCACCTAGATGATACAAAATGTTTCAATATTCTCAGAGCCAACTAGATGATACAAAATGTTTCAATATTCTCAGAGCCACCTAGATGATACAAAATGTTTCAATATTCTCAGAGCCAACTAGATGATACAAAATGTTTCAATATTCTCAGAGCCACCTAGATGATACAAAATGTTTCAATATTCTCGGAGCCACCTAGATGATACAAAATGTTTCAGTATTCTCAGAGCCAACTAGATGATACAAAATGTTTCAATATTCTCAGAGCCACCTAGATGATACAAAATGTTTCAATATTCTCAGATCCACCTAGATGATACAAAATGTTTCAATATTCTCAGAGCCACCTAGATGATACAAAATGTTTCAATATTCTCAGAGCCACCTTGATGATACAAAATGTTTCAATATTCTCAGAACCAACTTGATGATACAAAATGTTTCAATATTCTCAGAGCCACCTTGGTAAAATGTTTCAATATACTCAGAGCCACCATGATGATACAAAATGTTTTAATATTCTCAGAGCCACCTTGATGATACAAAATGTTTCAATATTCTCAGAGCCACCTAGATGATACAAAATGTTTCAATATTCTCAGATCCACCTAGATGATACAAAATGTTTCAATATTCTCAGAGCCACCTAGATGATACAAAATGTTTCAATATTCTCAGAGCCACCTAGATGATACAAAATGTTTCAATATTCTCAGAGCCACCTAGATGATACAAAATGTTTCAATATTCTCAGAGCCACCTAGATGATACAAAATGTTTCAATATTCTCAGAGCCACCTTGATGATACAAAATGTTTCAATATTCTCAGAGCCACCTAGATGATACAAAATGTTTCAATATTCTCAGAGCCACCTTGGTAAAATGCTTCAATATTCTCAGAGCCACCTAGATGATACAAAATGTTTCAATATTCTCAGAGCCACCTTGATGATACAAAATGTTTCAATATTCTCAGAGCCACCTAGATGATACAAAATGTTTCAATATTCTCAGAGCCACCTAGATGATACAAAATGTTTCAATATTCTCAGAGCCACCTAGATGATACAAAATGTTTCAATATTCTCAGAGCCACCTTGATGATACAAAATGTTTCAATATTCTCAGAGCCACCTAGATGATACAAAATGTTTCAATATTCTCAGAGCCACCTAGATGATACAAAATGTTTCAATATTCTCAGAGCCACCTTGATGATACAAAATGTTTCAATATTCTCAGAGCCACCTAGATGATACAAAATGTTTCAATATTCTCAGAGCCACCTAGATGATACAAAATGTTTCAATATTCTCAGAACCACCTTGGTAAAATGTTTCAATATTCTCAGAGCCACCTAGATGATACAAAATGTTTCAATATTCTCAGAGCCACCTTGGTAAAATGTTTCAATATTCTCAGAGCCACCATGTTGGTGCACATTGCTTCACTACTCACATAATGTTTTCCTTCCCTGGCAAATATTGCAGACGGGCAAATGCTAAAATGAGCTGGGCGCTTACATTATGTGGAACATCTTTGAATGCAGCGCAACAAGACAATGTTAGTGGAAAGCGCACGAGACAATGACACTGTCATAGTAGGCTGTATGCGTTGTTCCTTTAGCAGGGGGTCAGAAACCATTTTCAGTGCCAATTTACAATTGATCCCACCATTTCTAAAGATCTGTGTGCCAGTTACGATTTCACTATAAGCCTGTGGCAAGGCTCTCCAACCCTGTTCCTGGAGAGCTACCGTCCTGTAGCTTTTCGCTCCAACCCCAATCTAGCGCACCAGATTCTAATAATTAGCTGTTTGATAAGCTGAATCAGGTTAGTTATAACAGGGTTTGGAGTGAAAACCAACAGGTGTGTAGCTCTCCCAACAAAGGGTCTGTGTGCCTTGGCCTTCGTATTGTAGGTTACCCAAAACTGTGCCATTCAGCACCACCCCACAAAATGACTCTAAGGCGCTGTCCTGCCCACAAACTGAATAACTGTCCTTTCAGCACCACCTGACGGAACTAGTTGGCTGTCCATTCAGCACCACCCCACAGAACAGAGGCACTGTCCACGCACCACCGGAACTATGACTACCTGTACCGAGGTGCTGTTCATTCAGCACCACCCCACGGAACTATGACTACCTGTACCGAGGTCCTGTCCATTCAGCACCACCTGACGGAACTATGACTACCTGTACCGAGGTGCTGTGCGTTCAGCACCACCCCACGGAACTATGACTACCTGTACCGAGGCGCTGTCCATTCAGCACCACCCCACGGAACTATGACTACCTGTACCGAGGTGCTGCCATTCAGCACCACCCCACAGAACTATGACTACCTGTACCGAGGCGCTGTCCATTCAGCACCACCTGACGGAACTATGACTACCTGTACCGAGGTACTGTCCTTTCAGCACCACCTGACGGAACTATGACTACCTGTACCGAGGTACTGTCCATTCAGCACCACCCCACAGAACTATGACTACCTGTACCGAGGTACTGTCCATTCAGCACCACCTGACGGAACTATGACTACCTGTACCGAGGTGCTGTTCATTCAGCACCACCCCACAGAACTATGACTACCTGTACCGAGGTACTGTCCATTCAGCACCACCTGACGGAACTATGACTACCTGTACAGAGGTGCTGTCCGTTCAGCACCACCCCACGGAACTATGACTACCTGTACCGAGGTGCTGTCCATTCAGCACCACCCCACAGAACTATGACTACCTGTACCGAGGTGCTGTCCATTCAGCACCACCCCACAGAACTATGACTACCTGTACCGAGGTGCTGTCCATTCAGCGGTGCTGAATCACGGACATGGTTTAAATGTGTAGTGTTTCCTTTTGTATTTTGTGATTTTCGTCATTCTTTGGTCGATTACAGATTACATGCCTAAGTAAGTCCTTTGAAATGCATGTGTAGGATTTATTTGGCAGATTGCATTCGGGTCAGCTGTGTTTTGCTTCAGTAACTTTTCCATTGATGTAAGCATTTGAAATCGGCTTTGTTGTGACCTGATACTGTGTATTAAGCCTCTATTTCACGTTGCACTGTGTGTGCCCTTCCACAGGTAAATCAATGAGGTTGAGTAGTGGTTGACATTGAACACACGGTTCCACAGACCTTTAAACCTGATATTATGGTGATCATCAATGGCCGTTCCACAGACCTTTAAACCTGATATTGTGGTGATCATCAATGGCCGTTCCACAGACCTTTGAACCTGATGTTGCGGTGATCATCAATGGCTGAAATATCAGGTTTAAAGGTCTGTGGAACGGCGATTGAAGATCACCACAATATCAGGTTTAAATCTCTGTGGAACGGCCATTGAAGATCAACACAATATTAGATTTAAATCTCTGTGGAATGGACATTAATGATCATGAATGGCTGGGGTCATTTTGTTTGTAGTTGCTGTTCTCCAAATATAATTTTAGTGTATTTAAATGTGTAGAAATACAGTAAATGAGCTTCAACTTCCCAAAAGGTCCTGCCATACCCCTAGGTTTAGCTGAACTACATAACCAAAACTACATGACCTGTCAGCAACGGGTGTGGCTGAAATAGCCGAATCCACTAATGTAAACCTACAAACACACACACACACACACACACACACACACACACACACACACACACACACACACACACACACACACACACACACACACAACACACACACACACACACACACACACACACACACACACACACACACACACACACACATACACACTCAGATAGAAATCCAATTTCTGTTAACAGCAGCATGTAAGCTCTGATAGGATCTATCACCTGCAGCTATAAAAGCAGAGAGTCGTGGTTCCATCCTTCACTACCCCTCCCTCCCCATTAAACACACACACACAGCTCCTAAATCTGTCCCAAAGTGGCCTCTTAGATAGTTGGGATAGAAAGGATCAATAGAGTGACACAGACACCAAGGGATGGATGGCTGGCTGGATGGACGGCTGGAAGGGTGGACGGCTGGATGGATGGATTCATAGATAGATAGATAGATAGATAGATAGATAGATAGATAGATAGATAGATAGATAGATAGATAGATAGATAGATGGCTCTCAGCTTCACAGAGAGAGAGAGGTGTTTGTTGTTGTGGAATGAAGTGAGTTCATTCTTACAAGGTAAAGTTCATTGAGTCAGCATAAAGTGGTAGACACCGTATTACAGTTATGCAATCCATCATAATCACCATACTGTATGGTCTCTGATGTGGTTACATGCTGCTGTATGTTGCAAACTCAACTAGCTCTCAGTCTCACGCCAGAATTAGACGTTCTTCCATGTTTCTCAAATGTCAAATTTTGAACGGTTTAAGGTTTAAGTTCAGGCATTAACTCAGAAATGTTAAGGCTAGGCATTAACTATGACTGTTTAAGGTTTGGGATAGGCTTAAATCAAAAATCTACTTTCTATTTCTGGATTTGAACTGTCAACCTTTAGAATCAGAGGCAGATGGTTCTGCCCGTCCACCACGCTCTAGCAAAACCAAAACCTACTTGAAGGTAACAGCGCTCGCTGTTGCCCCTAGTGGCCGGTTTCCACGTCATCTCCCAACGTCCTCAGACATGGATGGACGTTGAATACTGACTTGTATCTAGGGTGACCTGGCTGTGTAAACTGGTTTGAACAGGTCCAGTGTGTTCAGTTGGTGTTCTCTAACAATTGTTCCATTTCCTCTGTTCCAGTAGTGCAGAATTGACTTGACTGACTCAGTAGACTTGACAGTTGACTTGACTGACTCACCTTCATGGCTTCAGACTTCTTGTGGAACATCTCCTCCATGTTCTCAGCCAGCTTCTTCACCAACCTCAATCCATCTATCTCTTCTACACGCACTGCTCGCTCAAACTCCTTATACTTCTGTAAGAAACACACGTACACACACATATGACCTCATTACACACATTGTAGCCAGAACATTTGTAAGAAAACACGCAAAATCATAAAATGCATTCAATTTGACCAACAACGTAACCTAACTAACTCAAATGGCAACCACAAAACCCGTTCCAACCCCAGCCAGTGACATATCGACCCCACCAACACACACGCACGCACACACATGCACACTTAGCAAAGCATTATCTTTGCACACACACACAGCATAAATCAGGCCTCACCATGTCCAGTGACCACATCAGCTCTGTTAAATCTCATTACTGTGTAACAGTGGGGTGCTTACATTCACCACCAACCTCACTGGGGCGGTGATATTAAGTCGTAATAATTCCAGCACTTGTACATGCCACAAACTCTCAGCCCACACACACACACACACACACACACACACACAGACAGACAGACAGACAGACAGACAGACAGACAGACAGACAGACAGACAGACAGACAGACAGACAGACAGACAGGCAGGCAGGCAGGCAGGCAGGCAGGCAGGCAGGCAGGCAGGCAGGCAGGCAGGCAGACAGCAGACAGACAGACAGACAGACAGACAGACAGACAGACAGACAGACAGACAGACAGACAGACAGACACTCTGTGCCTGGTTGGAACGTGTTTTTCTAAAGATCATCTGAGGAATAATGTTTCCCTGCGGAGTTGAAGGCGGCTGTGTTTGAGTCTCAAGGGGATTTAATGGAAGATTACCGGGGTATCAAATGGCACTGGCCTCTCTAATGTTCTGCCAAAGGGCTTAGACGCAACGCTCTCATGCCATCCTATAGCTACCCAGAGAAGGAAGGGATGACATCGAGATGAAGAGAGAGAGAGAGAGAGAGAGAGAGAGGATGTCTAGGGTGAGTGAGGACATTTTGGATTTCGTTCATGATCTGCAAAACTGGTCGCCACCAAAAAGGAAAGCAAGAGGAAATGCAACTAAATGAAATGGCTTTACGAGTAAGACACCCACTGTGTCGGCTGCTGCTGCCCAACAGAAAGACTGCAGAGTGAGAGACATAAACATTTACTCCTGTTCATTGTAGAGTGAATTCTCGTAGGAGTCTATAGTTTTGTATAATGTTGTATTAGTGTATGTAAGTTGTTCTGTCTGAAACGTTGTTCCCCCTGCTGTTGTTGGACCAGGTCTCTCTTGAAAAAAAAGACGTTCTCTCAATGAGAAAAACCTGTATAATTAAAGGTTAAATAAAATAAGGAAATGGTAATGTCAATTGTGCCGTGGTATTGCCTTTTGAGTATATTATCCCTGTGCATTGAGCATTTACCTGTTTAAAGGTGGCAAAGGTTGAGGGCAGGTCCTTATACAATAAAATAATAACTGAGACACTTAACATAGCGCTCGGGTCAGTTGTAGAACGGGTAACTAGCAACGGGCTGGTGATAAACATCAAAAAAACGAAAAGCAGAATTTTGGGACAAATCACTCGCTCAACACTAAACCATTAGATCTCTTATTGAATAATGTGGCTATTAAGCAAGTTGGAGACTAAACTACTGGGTGTAACCCTAGGTGGGCAAGCCTTCATCGTCAAAACATATAGACTCAATGGTTGCTAAAATGAGAAGTGGTCTCACCATGATAGTGCTTTTCTCTGATCCTTGACATCTCAGTCGACCAGACAGGTCCTACAAGCCCTAGTTTAGTCACACTTGAGGTACTGCCCAGCTGTGTGGTCATGTGTAGTTTCACCTGAGGTACTGCCCAGCTGTGTGGTCATGTGTAGTTTCACCTGAGGTATGCCCAGCTGTGTGGTCATGTGTAGTTTCACCTGAGGTTCTGCCCAGCTGTGTGGTCATGTGTAGTTTCACCAGGACTACTGCCCAGCTGTGTGGTCATGTGTAGTTTCACCTGGACTACTGCCCAGCTGTGTGGTCATGTGTAGTTTCACCTGGACTACTGCCCAGCTGTGTGGTCATGTGTAGTTTCACCTGGACTACTGCCCAGCTGTGTGGTCATGTGTAGTTTCACCTTGACTACTGCCCAGCTGTGTGGTCATGTGTAGTTTCACCTTGACTACTGCCCAGTTGTGTGGTCATGTGTAGTTTCACCTTGACTAGTGCCCAGCTGTGTGGTCATGTGTAGTTTCACCTTGACTACTGCCCAGCTGTGTGGTCATGTGTAGTTTCACCTGGACTACTGTCCAGCTGTGGGGTCATGTGTAGTTTCACCTGGACTACTGTCCAGCTGTGGGGTCATGTGTAGTTTCACCTGGACTACTGCCCAGCTGTGGGGTCATGTGTAGTTTCACCTTGACTACTGTCCAGCTGTGGGGTCATGTGTAGTTTCACCTGGACTACTGCCCAGCTGTGGGGTCATGTGTAGTTTCACCTGGACTACTGCCCAGCTGTGGGGTCATGTGTAGTTTCACCTTGACTACTGCCCAGCTGTGTGGTCATGTGTAGTTTCACCTGGACTACTGCCCAGCTGTGGGGTCATGTGTAGTTTCACCTGGACTACTGCCCAGCTGTGGGGTCATGTGTAGTTTCACCTTGACTACTGCCCAGCTGTGGGTTCATGTGCGGCACAGAAGGACAAAGGTCAATGGCAGTTGGTCCAGAAGGGAATGTGTCGGTAACATGCATGTCAGTCTCTCCTGGCTCAAAGTTGAGGAGAGATTGACTGCATCACTAGTGGTCTTTGTGAGAGGTGTTGACATGTTGAAGGCACCGACCTGTCTGTTCAAGTAGTTGGCACACAGTTCGGACACTCATCAGTACAGCACACGACATGCAACCAGAGGTCTCTTCACAGTCCCCAGGTCCAGAACAGAGGTTGGGAAACACACAGTATTAAATAGAGCCATGACTACATGGAACTCTCCGCAGCCCCAAGTTACTCAATCTACCAATAAAACCAGTTAAAAGCAGATAAAATAACACCTTCCTGCACAAAGGGGACTGTGAAGAGACACAGACATTGTATATATCTTGTATTGTAATTTGCACTGAATTATGTATTAGACCTAGATAGTGTGTATGTACAGATATGTAGGATATGTGTGATGTTTTAAATGTATGTATTTCAGTCCTTGACTAATAATATCCTGTACTGTGTCATCTTTCATGTGGACCCCAGGAAGAGTAGCTGATGCCTTTGCAGAGGTTAATGTGGATCCTAATAAATACCAAAAATACCAATTATACGATGCCCGTGCTCCCTATCTGAGGAGAGCTGTGCTTGAAGTAGCCTAACATGCTGTTACCAAGCTGTTACAGAGTAATGCAAAGTCCTCCAATCGAGATGATTTTACTATTTTGGTCAAGTATTTTTTTGTTAACAACCATTTTTTCAGTATTTCTATATTTTGCGCAGCCAACTCTGGATCCAGTCTTCTTATCACCTGCGCTGTAAAATATATACCCAGTATGCACCTGAACCTGAACCTCAGACTCAGTCTCAACTGTTCCTGCTCGACACAAACTAAATAGGCTGAAGATCCTCTATCTTTAGTGGCTGTGTGTACATGTGTGTGTATGTGACTGTGCGTGCATGCTTGTGAGAGAGAAAAAGAAAGTGAAAACTAGGTGTGGGGGGGGGTGCATGAAGCAGATTGCTCTTCATGGATCCCCTGATGTAAAATCAGAGAGAGCGAGATGAGGGGATAGGACAAGCGAGGGAGGAAAGGAGAGAAGGAGGGAGAGGGAAGGGGAGAGAAAGGACATAGAGGGAGGGAAGCTGAGGTCACAGAGTGGTGTGAAATACATGCCCTTCTAGCGGGCCAGGGGAGTGATGAAGGACGACAGGGGAAAGAGATGGGTGAGAGGTAGGAGAGGGGACTGGAGAGCTGCTATGAAATATTAGCATCTGCTTACAACAATACTCCTCAGAGAAAGGTCTTATCACCACCAGAGAGAGACAGCAACAGAGAGAGAGAGAGAGAAAGAGAGAGAAAGAGAGAGAAAGAGAGAGAAAGAGAGAGAAAGAGAGATCATTTACACACCCACCTCTATTGAGCCAAAAGCTGGATGAGGCAAGAGCTCTGGTAGCCAATTACAGCAGCAACTAACAGCCTTTGTAGCCAATCAAAGTGACTGACCGATGAGTCAGCAGCAAATCACAGTGACAGAGCGAGTGCCAAGCAGCCAATGACACTGACAAATTGACATCTGTGTAGCCAATCACAGTGATGGACTGATGACTGACAGGATGGAGTATATTAGGCATGACAGACAGGCAACCAACCCTCGTCATTTTGCTCCAGCCCTGCTCTAACACACCTGGTAATGGTTAAATAACACTCACTATCATAGCATTCAGCTGAGTCACTGGGCTCTGGTCAGTGAGAGG